>NC_091367.1:5486404-5633904 GCF_038502225.1 Cherax quadricarinatus
CCATTCTTTGTGACGGTAAACATACTAACTTTTAGAACATTTCGTAACGTTACGCTTCAGAATTTTCTCTTTCCTATCGTATGTTGCATATTTTGAGACTGAGGTGATAAAAACTTCCTAGATTAGTCTAGTGATTTTACCTGGATGCTGTGTCAGTAGCCAAGCGGAGGTTAAGTTACTCAGTCTTGGTTTAACACGTCAAGGGAGAGTAGTGCTAAAGAAGTCATTAAGATTCGCTCTGGGTCAAGTCAGAAGAGTACAACAGTGACTTTGCTGATCCGTGAGGAAGTGGTTATGGAGTTATGTCTGTGGCCACAAGTAGGTAATGAGTTGCGTGTGTTGTAGAAGTGTTCCTGTGGTGATTCAGTGTATCTACCTACGGTGATCACATCGCTAAGAAGCGACTCTCTTCCTGTCAGACATCGGCTACAAAGGTGAGTCAGTAACACGCGCCTTTCCTTGCGTTCTTTTGCCCTGTGAGAAAACTAGTAATAAGTTTTATTCATCTCTGCTTTTACCTTCCAAGATTTTATAAGACATAACTGTATCTTTTTGGATGCCACTGGTCTCAGTAGTAGTACCAGTTCCAGTAACCAGTTACCAGTAACCAGTGTACCAGTAGATGACTCCCCCCGGTTGAAAAAAATTAACGCTATAACACACAATATGAATCCAGACAGTGATTCACGCAGAGACGGTTGGTAGGGAGTCATCTACTGGTACACTGGTTACTGGTAACTGGTTACTGGAACTGGTACTACTACTGAGACTGGAATCCTTATCAAAAATATAAACATAAATGTATTAGGAGGGAATGGAGACTATTTTTTAAACAGACGAGCTGTTGGAGTGTGAGAAAGGAGAGGGAGACGGGTTAGCCGGATTTGAGCCCTGTGAGTGTGCACTCTGAAGGAGGGGTTGGGAATACTGCAGCTGGAGAGTCATCGAACTGCGATGCCAGAACACTTTGAAAAAGATGGCGATTGGATGAATGAGGGTGAATGTGCTTCCTTCTTGGGGGGACACCCCAGTCTTGGCAGGGACGGCCAGGGCAGGGAAGAACAAGGTGTTGGCAGGGATGACCAGGGCAGGGAAGAACAAGGTGTTGGCAGGGACGACCAGGGCAGGGAAGAACAAGGTGTTGGCAGGGACGGCCAGGGCAGGGAAGAACAAGGTGTTGGCAGGGACGACCAGGGCAGGGAAGAACAAGGTGTTGGCAGGGACGGCCAGGGCAGGGAAGAACAAGGTGTTGGCAGGGACGACCAGGGCAGGGAAGAACAAGGTGTTGGCAGGGACGGCCAGGGCAGGGAAGAACAAGGTGTTGGCAGGGACGACCAGGGCAGGGAAGAACAAGGTGTTGGCAGGGACGACCAGGGCAGGGAAGAACAAGATGGTGTTAAGAGCCACCCAACTTCCTCCGTCTTCTAATAACATGTCCAGGATCTTTCCCTAATTTATGGTATAACTTAACAAATCCTTGAGGACAATTGTGTTGCAGAAGTCTGAGCTCACAATTCTTCTTCTTAAAGATTTGTTAAGTTATACCATGAATTAAGGAAAGATCCTGGACTTTATCTTACGAAACAGACACAGCAGATGTGATAGTAATTATGGAGAAGGTAGATTATAGTGGAAAGATGAACTTGTTAGTAGAAGACGAACTTACGTGGCTCATAAGACTCGCTGTTAACCACCACCACAAGCACCACCACAAGCACCGCCACAAGCACCACCACAAGCACCACCACAAGCACCGCCACAAGCACCACCACAAGCACCGCCACAAGCACCACCACAAGCACCACCACAAGCACCGCCACAAGCACCACCACAAGCACCACCACAAGCACCGCCACAAGCACCGCCACAAGCACCACCACAAGCACCACCACAAGCACCGCCACAAGCACCACCACAAGCACCGCCACAAGCACCACCACAAGCACCACCACAAGCACCGCCACAAGCACCGCCACAAGCACCACCACAAGCACCGCCACAAGCACCACCACAAGCACCACCACAAGCACCACCACAAGCACCACCACAAGCACCGCCACAAGCACCGCCACAAGCACCGCCACAAGCACCACCACAAGCACCACCACAAGCACCGCCACAAGCACCGCCACAAGCACCACCACAAGCACCACCACAAGCACCACCACAAGCACCGCCACAAGCACCGCCACAAGCACCGCCACAAGCACCGCCACAAGCACCACCACAAGCACCGCCACAAGCACCACCACAAGCACCGCCACAAGCACCGCCACAAGAACCGCCACAAGCACCGCCACAAGCACCACCACAACCACCACAAGCACCGCCACAAGCACCACCACAAGCACCGCCACAAGCACCGCCACAAGCACCACCACAAGCACCGCCACAAGCACCGCCACAACCACCACCACAACCACCACCACAAGCACCGCCACAAGCACCGCCACAAGCACCACCACAAGCACCGCCACAAGCACCGCCACAAGCACCGCCACAAGCACCACCATAAGCACCACCACAAGCACCACCACAAGCACTACCATAAGCACCACCATAAGCACCACAAGCACCACCATAAGCACCACCACAAGCACCATCACAAGCACCACCACAAGCACCACCACAAGCACCACCACAAGCACCACCACAAGAACCACCACAAGCACCACCACAAGCACCACTATAAGCACCACCACAAGCACCACCATAAGCACCACCACAAGCACTACCACAAGCACCACCACAAGCACCGCCACAAGCACTACCATAAGCACCACCACAAGCACCACCACAAGCACCACCACAAGCACCACCACAAGCAAATTAATACGCAGTAATAAAACGCTGTAATTATAACCACAATTTTTAAAGAGGGTGGTGGGGTAAGCCAGTGGAAGGCCTCGGTTAGATGACCAAAAGCTCCAGCTGTGGGTCATCACATTACTAAGACCCGCGACAGGAAACACTTGTCCTGTGTCCTAGCAAACTTAACCTAACCTACACAACGATGTCCAAACACTTCGTCCTTCCCATTCCTTGTTTGGGGGGTTTCAAGCTTATCTACTACACGAAGGTAGTCTTTCTAATGCGTTGTTTTGGGGGTTTCAAGCTTATCTGCTACACGAGGGTTGTTTTTTTAAGGTTGCTTGTCACCTGTGCGCCACCAGACAAGAATACTGGCAGTGTCCCAAGTGTCAGTGGAACCATCTCAGTTCCAGGAGTTGTACCACCACTGAGGATCTAGCGCTTCTCCCCCGTGTCATTCTCGGGTTCCTTCGTTCTTCTCAAAATAACATCAGAAATCTTCGCCGTTCATTCACATCATTCCTTAGCGACGTTCCCGTTGACATTCCTGTCGTTCCTGTTGACGTTCTTCCTGTTAGCACCGTTCCCGTTCCCACGCTATTCATTACTCCCTTATCTGTTAATTTCGCTCCCGTTGTCATCATTCCTGTTTGCCGTTGGTCCTCTTGACGCCGTACCGGAAGAGAAAAGTGGTCTAAGGGAAAGGGGGAACGTTTTGCCCCCCTTGCGACGTTTCGGAGGAAATCTCTTACGTCCAGAAACGTTCCTCGTTAATACGTTCTCTCCCAAGGCGTTTACGTAAACGTTCGTTATAACGTTTTTTTAACGTTATGAACGTTTTTTTAACGTTATAGACGTTTTTGCTATAAATGTTCTTGTAAACGTTCTTAGGAACGTCAACGTTCCTTTTTATGTTGAAATTGGATAAAGATCAGTGGCTGCCCCTTCCCCCTTTCCCCTCCCTTCTTGCCCCTTCCCTCTTGCTCCTCCCTCCACTCCCCCCACGAGGGGAAGGCCTGCAACATGCAAGCTGCAGGTATAAATAGCCTGAGAGATCATTGAAGGTTAATCGTACTTGCCACTTAGCTCCCCATTCAGGGTACCACTTGGTCTTGGTGTTCACTGTGTGGTGCACCACTTAGTCTGGTGCTCACTGTGTGGTGCACCACTTAGTCTGGTGCTCACTGTATGGTGCACCACTTAGTCTGGTGCTCACTGTGTGGTGCACCACTTAGTCTGGTGCTCACTGTATGGTGCACCACTTAGTCTGGTGCTCACTGTGTGGTGCACCACTTAGTCTGGTGCTCACTGTATGGTGCACCACTTAGTCTGGTGCTCACTGTATGGTGCACCACTTAGTCTGGTGCTCACTGTGTGGTGCACCACTTAGTCTGGTGCTCACTGTATGGTGCACCACTTAGTCTGGTGCTCACTGTGTGGTGCACCACTTAGTCTGGTGCTCACTGTATGGTGCACCACTTAGTCTGGTGCTCACTGTATGGTGCACCACTTAGTCTGGTGCTCACTTTATGGTGCACCACTTAGTCTGGTGCTCACTGTGTGGTGCACCACTTAGTCTGGTGCTCACTGTATGGTGCACCACTTAGTCTGGTGCTCACTGTGTGGTGCACCACTTAGTCTGGTGCTCACTGTATGGTGCACCACTTAGTCTGGTGCTCACTGTATGGTGCACCACTTAGTCTGGTGCTCACTGTGTGGTGCACCACTTAGTCTGGTGCTCACTGTATGGTGCACCAGTCTGGTGCTCACTGTATGGTGCACCACTTAGTCTGGTGCTCACTGTGTGGTGCACCACTTAGTCTGGTGCTCACTGTATGGTGCACCACTCAGTCTGGTGCCCACTGTATGATGCACCACTTAGTCTGGTGCTCACTGTGTGGTGCACCACTTAGTCTGGTGCTCACTGTATGGTGCACCACTTAGTCTGGTGCTCACTGTATGGTGCACCACTTAGTCTGGTGCTCACTGTATGGTGCACCACTTAGTCTGGTGCTCACTGTATGGTGCACCACTTAGTCTGGTGCTCACTGTGTGGTGCACCACTTAGTCTGGTGCTCACTGTATGGTGCACCACTTAGTCTGGTGCTCACTGTGTGGTGCACCACTTAGTCTGGTGCTCACTGTGTGGTGCACCACTTAGTCTGGTGCTCACTGTATGGTGCACCACTTAGTCTGGTGCTCACTGTGTGGTGCACCACTTAGTCTGGTGCTCACTGTATGGTGCACCACTTAGTCTGGTGCTCAATGTGTGGTGCACCACTTAGTCTGGTGCTCACTGTATGGTGCACCACTTAGTCTGGTGCTCACTGTGTGGTGCACCACTTAGTCTGGTGCTCACTGTATGGTGCACCACTTAGTCTGGTGCTCACTGTGTGGTGCACCACTTAGTCTGGTGCTCACTGTATGGTGCACCACTTAGTCTGGTGCTCACTGTGTGGTGCACCACTTAGTCTGGTGCTCACTGTATGGTGCACCACTTAGTCTGGTGCTCACTGTATGGTGCACCACTTAGTCTGGTGCTCACTGTATGGTGCACCACTTAGTCTGGTGCTCACTGTATGGTTCACCACTTAGTCTGGTGCTCACTGTGTGGTGCACCACTTAGTCTGGTGCTCACTGTGTGGTGCACCACTTAGTCTGGTGCTCACTGTATGGTGCACCACTTAGTCTGGTGCTCACTGTGTGGTGCACCACTTAGTCTGGTGCTCACTGTATGGTGCACCAATTAGTCTGATGCTCACTGTATTGTGCAACACTTAGTCTGGTGCTCACTGTATGGTGCACCACTTAGTCTGGTGCTCACTGTATGGTGCACCACTTAGTCTAATGCTCACTGTATGGTGCACCACTTAGTCTAATGCTCACTGTATGGTGCACCACTTAGTCTGGTGCTCACTGTATGGTGCACCACTTAGTCTGGTGCTCACTGTATGGTGCACCACTTAGTCTGGTGCTCACTGTATGGTGCACCACTTAGTCTGGTGCTCACTGTATGGTGCACCACTTAGTCTGGTGCTTACTGTATGGTGCACCACTTAGTCTGGTGCTCACTGTATGGTGCACCACTTAGTCTGGTGCACCACTTAGTCTGGTGCTCACTGTATGGTGCACCACTTAGTCTGGTGCTCACTGTATGGTGCACCACTTAGTCTGGTGCACCACTTAGTCTGGTGCTCACTGTATGGTGTACCACTTAGTCTGGTGCTCACTGTATGGTGCACCACTTAGTCTGGTGCTCACTGTATGGTGCACCACTTAGTCTGGTGCTCACTGTATGGTGTACCACTTAGTCTGGTGCTCACTGTATGGTGTACCACTTAGTCTGGTGCACCACTTAGTCTGGTGCTCACTGTATGGTGTACCACTTAGTCTGGTGCTCACTGTATGGTGCACCACTTAGTCTGGTGCTCACTGTATGGTGCACCACTTAGTCTGGTGCTCACTGTATGGTGTACCACTTAGTCTGGTGCTCACTGTATGGTGCACCACTTAGTCTGGTGCACCACTTAGTCTGGTGCTCACTGTATGGTGCACCACTTAGTCTGGTGCTCACTGTATGGTGTACCACTTAGTCTGGTGCTCACTGTATGGTGTACCACTTAGTCTGGTGCTCACTGTATGGTACACCACTTAGTCTGGTGCTCACTATATGGTGCACCACTTAGTCTGGTGCTCACTGTATGGTGTACCACTTAGTCTGGTGCTCACTGTATGGTGTACCACTTAGTCTGGTGCTCACTGTATGGTGCACCACTTAGTCTGGTGCTCACTGTATGGTGTACCACTTAGTCTGGTGCTCACTGTATGGTGTACCACTTAGTCTGGTGCTCACTGTATGGTGCACCACTTAGTCTGGTGCACCACTTAGTCTGGTGCTCACTGTATGGTGCACCACTTAGTCTGGTGCTCACTGTATGGTGTACCACTTAGTCTGGTGCTCACTGTATGGTGCACCACTTAGTCTGGTGCACCACTTAGTCTGGTGCTCACTGTATGGTGCACCACTTAGTCTGGTGCTCACTGTATGGTGCACCACTTAGTCTGGTGCTCACTATGGTGCACCACTTAGTCTGGTGCTCACTGTATGGTGTACCACTTAGTCTGGTGCTCACTGTATGGTGCACCACTTAGTCTGGTGCACCACTTAGTCTGGTGCTCACTATATGGTGCACCACTTAGTCTGGTGCTCACTGTATGGTGCACCACTTAGTCTGGTGCTCACTGTATGGTGTACCACTTAGTCTGGTGCTCACTGTATGGTGCACCACTTAGTCTGGTGCACCACTTAGTCTGGTGCTCACTGTATGGTGCACCACTTAGTCTGGTGCTCACTGTATGGTGCACCACTTAGTCTGGTGCTCACTGTATGGTGTACCACTTAGTCTGGTGCTCACTGTATGGTGCACCACTTAGTCTGGTGCTCACTGTATGGTGCACCACTTAGTCTGGTGCTCACTGTATGGTGCACCACTTAGTCTGGTGCTCACTGTATGGTGCACCACTTAGTCTGGTGCACCACTTAGTCTGGTGCTCACTGTATGGTGCACCACTTAGTCTGGTGCTCACTGTATGGTGCACCACTTAGTCTGGTGCACCACTTAGTCTGGTGCTCACTGTATGGTGCACCACTTAGTCTGGTGCTCACTGTATGGTGCACCACTTAGTCTGGTGCTCACTGTATGGTGTACCACTTAGTCTGGTGCTCACTGTATGGTGCACCACTTAGTCTGGTGCTCACTGTATGGTGCACCACTTAGTCTGGTGCTCACTGTATGGTGCACCACTTAGTCTGGTGCTCACTGTATGGTGCACCACTTAGTCTGGTGCTCACTGTATGGTCTGTATAATTTGTATAATGTACTTGTAGAAATAAAACATTATTATTATTATTATTATTATTATTATTATTATTATTATTATGTTGGGTTTCTCTAACTAGAATTATCCAAAATTTGCGCATAAAAAATTTAACGGTCAGTATATCCTGGATGAATGGGAGGTTAATGTCTGGAGACGGCGGTATACTGTGCTTTTTTTGTCATGTTGAAAGAATTCGTTCGTTATAACGTTAATAGGATGCTTAAAAATCGAATGTTTTACGGAAATGCTCAAAAATCCTCATCATGAATTCATAGAATGGATAGCAGAGGTAAACCCAGACATCATAGCTGTCACAGAGATGAAATTACATGAAATGGTGACTGATGTTTTATTAAGAGGAGAATACCACGAGAGAGGGAAGGTGTGGCTTTACAACATCATGGGAATTCTTCAACACACTCCGATCTTTGGACGAAGACCTATTTACACTAGTGGATGGTTCCACTGTGGCTCTGCCTCCTCCAGCCTCCACTTACCTGACTATATAAGCCACTTCTCCCACCATATGCTGTACTTTCAAGATTGAGAGACTCAACACATCGACTCCAGCCTGAGGGACTGATTACCTCAAACTCCTCTCTTCACACCGTTTTTCTTTGTATTGGACCAATGAAGTCACTGTGTGGCGAAACGTTTCCTCAGTAAACATTCCCCTATTTTGCGTGTCTCATTCTCAACTTGTTGGTTTTCTAAGCCATTTATCGCAATTCCCCTGTCTGGTGGGAGGCTGTTGAACAGTCTTTGGACCCACAAATTCGCTGTTGTCGAGTGTTTTTAGCCTATTAGAGGGTCTCCTTCAGGCTGTTACGTAGTAGTGTTACAGAAATGTCGAGGTTATTTACCCAGTAGTGTTTGGGAATGTTAAGGATGTTTATCCTTAACTGTGTTTACAAATGAGAAGTGTTTTCTTGGCTTTGCTGAGAGAGTTCTATTCCCATCGGCGCCACCTGCTCCCTGGGATGTGTCAAGGGTGGGTAGACTTGCTCTCAACAAACACAAGCCGCCACCCAGCCTAAAATAATTTTAATGCACAAATGAGACGTTTTAGAATAAGCTTGATTTAGTAATAATAATAATAATAAATATTTCTAGCAGTTGATGGTACAACGTGTACAGTTTTAGCGTGTTTACCCACTGCTATGCTGTAGGCCAACAGCACTCAGTACTAGTGGGGAGAGAGCCTTCTGTTATACTATCTAATTGGTTATAATCATAACCATGATTTTTAAAGGGGGTGGAGGGGTAAGCCAGTGGAAGGTCTCGGTCAGATGACTACAAACTCCATCTGTGGATCATGATGTGACTAAGACCCGGCTCAGGAAACACTTGTCCTGTTTCCTGACCAACCTTAACTAACCTAACACATTTATCTAGCTGGCAATTATTTTTTGTGAATTGTAATCCATATATATATTTTTCTTATCAATGATAATAGCATGGACAAATCTTTAATAGCTAAAAACACTTAATTAGTTCCTGCCACTGGTACTGGGAAGTACTGTGCTTACCTGTTTGTGCTTGCAGGGGGTCGAGTCGTAGCTCCTGAGCTGGAAGAAAATTTAAACACCTGTTTTGTTATGCGAGAGGATGTTTGTCTGACTGGTGAGACCAGGCTGCGATTATCGGACTGAGGATCGAGCCTTCATCACTTCATAACCTGCCTATTATGACTATCCAATGACCTCGAGTGAGGTGGCAGAGGAGAGGTAGTGGTGTGATTTCTCGTAGCACTAAACCAGTCCAGAGCCCGGCTTTGAGCCAGGCTCGTCTGGTGTTTGCCTGGTCAACCAGGCTGTTGCTGGCCCGCTGACCCACATATTCATCACAGCCTGATTGATCTGGCACCTGGTGAAGATACTAGTCCAGTTTACTCTTGAACAAAACTGTTGCGGTCTTTGACTAGTCCGTCTGATGATGATGATGTGAAAGGCAGTGGAAAGTTGCTAGCCTCGTCACTAGGTTAGGTAAGATAATGTTTGTCAAGACACGGGACAAGTGTTTCCTGACGAGGGTCTTTGTCATGTGATGACCCCCACAACTGCAGCTTTTGGTCATCTGACCGAGGTCAGATGACCTCCGTTAAAAATGACCCCCCGTTAAAAATCATAGTTAAAATTATAACCCCTTGATTCCTTGTCACTCTGGGTATGTTTGTATACCCCAATAATTTAACCTTGTACACCACTGTATCGTCTAGCTAGGTCCTCTCTTCCTAACCAAATCCCCCTCCCCCAGCTAGCTCACTTCCCCACCTTCCAAGAATTACAAATGCATATATATATATATATATATATATATATATATATATATATATATATATATATATATATATATACGGCTGAGAGAGTTGAAAATATAAATATATATGACTGAGAAGGTTGAATATAAATAAGTGTTGGTCAGAGTATAGTCCTCAGCTACGACCTTCCGACATTTTAAGAGCCACGTAAATTTACTCCGTCTTCTTATAACATGTTCATTTTTTCCAGAATTATCTACCTTGTCCATAATTACTAACGCATTTGCTTTGTCTGTTTCGTAAGGTGAAGTCCAGGATCTTTCCTTAATTCATGGTATAACTTAACAAATCTTTAAGGACAATTGTGAAGTTCAGACTTCTGCAACACAATTGTCCTCAAAGATTTGTTAAGTTATGCCATGAATTAAGGAAAGATCCTGGACTTTACCTTACGAAACAGACAAAACAAATATGGTAATAATTATGGACAAGGTAGATTATACTGGAAAAGTGAACATGTTATTCTACCACTATTTCTATTATTTTACTATTGCGGCTGCTATTACAACTAGTAGTATCACTATTACTAGTATTGTTACTACTACAACCACTACTACTACTACCACAACCACCACTACTACCACTGTTATTACTGTCTCTTGTGTTATATTTGCCAATACTTTTCTCCATCTTTCCCTTCCTGGGATCAGATCAAATTGCTTGTCATTGCCCAGGAGCTGCCTGACTTAACAAGTGTTCCCTGATAATATAATGATGGTGTGACTTATTGCCTGTGTCCTCTTCCCCAGGATGACACCCACAAGAGCCTCACCTAAATCCCAGGTACCTACATACTGCTAGCAGTATCTTGAGACTTCCCTAAACAGGGATCCAACCAGGGAATCGTGGGCATTTCAGTTGAAACTTGGGTGCTTTTCTGCTGAAGCTTTCATTATTATTATTTTATATTTTTTTTATTAACACACCGGCCAATTCCCACCAAGGCAGGGTGGCCCGAAAAGGAAAGACATTCATCATCATTCACTCCATCACTGTCTTGCCAGAGGGATGCTTTACACTACAGTTATAAAACTGCAACATTAACACCCCTCCTTCAGAGTGTAGACACTGTACTTCCCATCTCCAGGACTCGAGTCCGGCCTGCCGGTTTCCCTGAATCCCTTCATAAATGTTACTTTGCTCACACTCCAACAGCACGTCAAGTATTAAAAACCATTTGTCTCCATTCACTCCTATCAAATACGCTTGCTGGAAGTCCAAGCCCCTCGCACACAAAACCTCCTTTACCCCCTCCCTCCAACCCTTCCTTGGCCGACCCCTATCCCGCCTTCCCTCCGCTTCAGATTTATACAATCTTGAAGTCATTCTGTTTTCCATTTTCTCTACATGCCCGAACCACCTCAACAACCCCTCCTCAGCCCTCTGGATAATAGTTTTGGTAATCCCACACCTTCTCCTAATTTCCGAACTACAAATTCTCTGCATTATATTCACACCACACATTGCCCTCAGACATGACATCTCCACTGCCTCCAGCCTTCTCCTCTTTGCATCATTCATCACCCATGCTTCACACCCATACAAGAGTTTTGGTACAGCTATACTCTTTTTGCTTCCACGGACAAAGTTCTTTGTCTGCACAGACTCCTAAGTACACCACTCACCCTTTTCCCCTCATCAGTTCTGTGATTATTATTATTATTACTGTATTATTATTATTATTATTATTATTATTATTATTATTATTATTATTATTATTATTATTATTATTGGCATTAAAATCTTGTGGAATATTTAGTGGAGGGTAATGAAGGCTTGATCCTCCTTGTGGTGAGGACGAGACACACACCTATGAGTCAGTAGCTACTAAGTCTGGCCAACACTCTTGATACACTAGGTGAAGGTTACACCCTGGTGTGAGTCAATATACAGTTTTACACACAGGTGAAGCAACATCCTCCCCTCCCTTTCCCCATCCCTCCTCCCCTCTCCCCCCTCCTCCACTATGGTGTAACAAGTGTTATTGTCCTCAACCTTTTTCATTCCACCACACACTACCTGTCCCTCCCCTCCCAAACCCACATCACTCTGTCATCCTCCCAGCTTCCACCCATCCTTTTTCCCTACTTCTTCTCCCTTCCCCTCAAATCAAATCCTTTATTTCTTTGTACAGTACAATAATAAAATATTTATTTCTACATGTACAATGGTTTACTGGCCTAACTGACATCAGTGACACACATATAGAAAGCCCCTTGTTATGTAGAGCATTTTGGGTAAATTAGGTCAATTTTGTCCCAGGATGTGACCCACAGCAATCGACTAACACCCAGATACCTATTTTAGTGATGGATGAACAAGGACAACAGGTGTCTTGTGAAAACATATCCAAATACTTTCCAGCCGTACCAGAGGATCAGCTCCCAGACCTCAGTGTATAGGCTAATTTCCCTGGTGCCTCATGACCCCTACGCTTTTAATGCTTCCCATGAATGTAATTAAAAATTTAAAGCTTTCCAGCTGTAAGTCTGATTTACCTCTTTATCAACTATTGTACATGCAGTATAAAAAGAAACTTGATTCTTCACAATAACTTGCAAATAACTTAAATCTATTCACAGGATGCCTTTTAATAAAGAAATAAAATTCCTTAGATTTTGGATTTAGCTATATGATTCTTAAGGTCACTTCTGCGACAGACCTGCGAGAATGATGATTGTCATAATCATATACGGATAGTCTCTCTTTAAAAGAGGTTTGACAGTAAGGGCTCTTGAATCATATGATCAGATCTCATTGACTTCCATTCCCCTATGCAGTGTGTGATGCACTATAGGTTTAGCACCACTGTCCATATAAAATACAGTACTGTAATCTGTGTGTAGCTAGCCATTATTTCCTTTGTTGTCTTGTTATATATTCAGTATATTTATCTACTATTTCAGTTGAGTGAGATAGCATCATCATCATCGCAGCTTGCTAACTTGCGCTGCATGGCTCCTGTGGGTGAGGGCAGTTTATCACCCAGTTTCCCTGAAAGTCCAAGACACGAGAGCGGAGAAGTGAGCATGGAAGCCAACCTGGAGGTGACCTCCCTACAGGAGCGTCTGGCGCTTCTTGAGGGCGACAACGCCACACTTCGAGCATCTTGTGCTTCCCTGCAGAACAAACTAGATGAGGCAAGTAAAACTGTTGTAGACAAATATGGGACACTGTAGAGAGACAAGAATACCAGTACTGTATTTGTTTCAGTATCTGTTGTTCACCATAATATTTTAAAGTTTTTTGAGGGCAACAACCTTGGTTGAAAAAATAACAATATGGTTCAACTAAAAGTCATGCAATGGAAGCTCAAGTTGAAGTCACTATAAGCTTCTTCAATATATAAACTTCTAAATATTAATGATTTACCAAGTGAGAATTTGTTGATTAATCATTAAGGCCTGAGCTTGCTACCATCTGCAGCTCATAAGACTGCCATCCCCACGAGCCCCTTTGAGGCGGGGTAGATGGCAGACCAGAGGCCTAGCTTCTCCCTACGAGCCCCGTGAGGGCGGGGAATGTGGCTAGGCCTGGGGACACTTGGTCCCAAAGATGAGGTACTGTACCTCCTCCCATGGGAGACTTTAGTCTCGAGACACTCCCCAGATAGGGAGCCAAGGCCGGGTCACCACTACTTGGAAAAGACCCGGGCCGGGAGAATACCGGCGAATAAAAAAAAAAAAAAAAAAAAAAGATTAATCATTCTTTGAAGTCAGACAAGGAGTGACTTGTAATGTGTTTTATTCTGGTAGTTGTAGTTGATGCTGTTAAGATGTGGAAAAACACACTTATGTACAGTTCAGGACATTTATTAAAGGAAACGTTTTGCCATGAGTGACTTCACACTTGCACTCACTCACCCATTTGACTCTAAACACAGAAATACGAATCTTAATCTTAAAATAATGAATCCTAACTAGTCATAAGTTTGCCTGTGATACTCTAATATAGAAACTATGTATTGTGCCAAAACAAAAGCATTCACATTGCTAAACTCACAAACTATAATTTAGTCACTTAGCCATAATACCAACTCACTCCATAATTCGTAATAATTTAGAGTTAAGAATTAATCTAAGTCTGCCCGATATGCCTAGCCATGCTAGGTGTCCTAGTGGCCCCCTCTGTAATTAGTATTTTATAACATGTAAATCACAAAGTATCCAAAATCTGTAAACCCCGCATTGTAATCCTAGACCTAGAGAATAAACTTGATTGATTGATTGATAATACAGAGATAACTAAGAAAACCAGTATGTATAATGGCAGGAGTCAGGTGGATTGTCACGTGGGTAGAGATAGTAGTGGTGGTAGTAGTAGTAGTAGTACGTAGTAGTGAAGCTAATGTGGCGAGACGGATTGGGTTAGAGTAGGACCTGTTGACATCATGTTACAGTGGTCTCCAGAATGGGTAATATCCTGTTGATTAGCAGTTTTGAGATACATACTGTAACTACAGGACTTTTGATGGATAGTGTTACTGACAGCAATTAGGGCAGCTTCTATACACTTTCACCATCTTAAATCATCTCTTTAATCACTAATCTAACCTCACTGAATTTCATGAAGTGTCCAACATCGTCCCTATGTTGAACACTGCTGTAACATGATGTCAACAGGTCCTTCTCTAACCCAACCTGTCTCACCACATTAGTTCCACTGCTACTACCACTACTACTACTGCTGCTGCCGCCGCCACCGCCATCGCTGCCGCCGCCGCCGCTGCTGCTGCCGCTGCTGCCACCGCCGCCACTGCCACTGCCGCCGCCGCTACCCACACAACACGCCACTTGATTCCTGCCACTTTATACACTTTATTTCTTAGTTATCTTTAATAAATGTCCTGAACTGTACATAAGTGTCTTTTTCCATATCTTGTCGGTATCACCAGACCATTTCTCTGATCCTATTAAGGTTTTTGGCTACATACTGACCCTCTTGAATCACTTGAAATACCAGAGTGAAGGTAGCTGATTACTGAGTGTCATGTGTGAATGTGAGTATAGAGTGCCACTCTACTGTGTCACCTTGCACTATCACATTATTTATAGAATTACTTTTGTAGTTTGTTAGGTTTGAAGCCTATTGACTGCACAAGTGTCATTAAGACTGCAACATTTGTTGATCCCTAAATAGTAGATTTTAAGTGTATATACACTGAGATGTCCTGTCTAAAGGCAATGTGTGGTGTAGATATAATGCAGAAAATTCGGAGTGTGGAAATTAGAAGGTGTGGAGTTAATAAAAGTATTAGTCAGAGGGCTGAAGAGTGGTTGTTGAGGTGGTTTGGTCATTTAGAGAGAATGGATCAAAGTAGAATGACATGGAGAGCGTATAAATCTGTAGGGGAAGGAAGGCAGGGTAGGGGTCGTCCTCGAAAAGGTTGGAGGGAGGGGGTAAAGGAGATTTTGTGGGCGAGGGGCTTGGGCTTCCAGCAAGCGTGCGTGAGCGTGTTAGATAGGAGTGAATGGAGACAAATGGTATTTAGGACCTGATGAGTTGTTGGAGTGTGAGCAGGGTAATATTTAGTGAAGGGATTCAGAGAAACCGGTTATTTTTATATAGCCGAACTTGAGTCCTGGAAATGGGAAGTACAATGTCTGCACTTTAAAGGAGGGGTTTGGGATATTGGCAGTTTGGAGGGATATGTTGTGTATCTATACATATATGCTTCTAAACTGTTGCATTCTGAGCACCTCTGCAAAAACAGTGATTATGTGTGAGTGAGGTGAAAGTGTTGAATGATGATGAAAGTATTTTCTTTTTGGGGATTTTCTTTCTTTTTGGACCACCCTGCCTCGGTAGGAGACGGCCGACTTGTTAAAAAAAAAATACACTGAGAGTTATGCATAATATTTTTGTGTATATTTAGCTTTGTTTTTATTGCTATCCAAGGATACATAGAGTTGTAACATTATTGTTGTTACCATGTATTATTAACCCTTTGAGGGTCGACAGGCCCTCTCCGAGACTCGTTCTCAGGGTCGGCCAAATTTAAAAAAAAAATATTTTTGTCTTATGAAAAGATAGAGAATCTTTTCCCAATCATAATGACACCAAAATTATGAAATTTGATGGAAAACTTATGGAATTATGCTCTTGCGAAGTTAGCGGTCTCGGCGATGTTTACGCATCGGCGATTTTGCCCACTTTGAGCCCCATTTTCGGCCAATTCCACTGCACTAGTCGACAAAAAACATGAATATTTCGCTAGAACTCCATTTTTTCTATCGAGTGAGTGCAAGAAACCATCTATTTACCAATTTCAACTATCCAGTACAGTGGTCAGAATTTAGCAATTTTGCCAATTTCACACAAATTTCAAAAGATGCCAATTTCCGAATAGGGTCCAGAATAAACAAGAAAGACATTCCTGGCACTAAAATGACATTTCCTTTGTTCATTAGTCACGTCTCAAGGCCCCTCTTACATTCTTTTGCTTTCCACTTTGAATTTTTATTCTCACAAAAAATAGAAGATTTTCTGTTATGCAGACTACTGCATTAGTGTAAAAAATGGTATAAATAATATTGGCACACTTGCAAAAGAATATTAGACTCACCAGTTGACGTGTATTGGACGCTTGGCATGATTTGTTTACTTTTGAACTTTGGTAAAAATCGAACATTTCTGCTACTTTGAGCTCAATTTCAAGGTACTTTTCATTGTAAAACCAGTCAAAATCATCTCAATTTCTGTAATATGTCTTCCATTCTATAAAATGAGACCAAGAAAACTAGAATACAACAATAAATACCATACGAAAATACAGTGCAAAGCCGCTGTTTTATTCCAAAAAAACGGTCAAAGTTTTTTTTTTCTCATTATGCACTGTGTGCTGCAGGATTTTTTTTATACTGTGCACACTGACCACATAGACCCATTCTTTCATATGTAGGCCTACCAGCTTTCTCCCACTAGATTTGAGGGCGCTAGAATTTAGGCGTACTAGTACGTCAAAAACCCTGGGCCGTAAGCCGTACTAGTACGGCCGAAACCCTCAAAGGGTTAAAGAGAGCTCTGGCAGAGGTGTGAAGAGCCTTTCAGCTCAGTGCTAGTACCTTCGGCTCACAACCAAAGAGCCTGGGTTATATCCTGGGCGGGTGGAGACATATTGTCAAGTTTCCTTATACGTACCTTCTACCCCTGTTTACCAGAAGTAAATGGGTACCTTAGTGTTAGCTGACTGTTGTGGGTGGCATCCTGGGAAACTGGAAATATACTTTAGATAAGAATGGTGTTTGAAATCAACTGTACATTATCTGTACATTCTACAATAAAAAAAAATTCCAAGTCTGGCAGAAAAATGTTAACTGAATTATTGTCCCGATAAATTGGGTGCCTGGTTAATATAAAATCTGAATTCGTACCTCTACAGCTGTAGGTATATTAATTGGGATACATTTTGATGGTCATTTTATTCGTCATGTTTTATTTCTCTCTCTTCTCCTCAGGCTCAGCAGGATTCAGGAGTTGCTAGTCCACACACTGAAAGTGACTCAGCCAAATGCCACACTCCTGAAGTGTGTCTTCAGTGTGAGCAGTTGTCTGAGGAATTGCATCTCAGTAGGTCCAAATGTACAGAGTTGCAGTGTCTACACGACCTGCTGGAAAACCAGGTGACGCAGCTTCACACACAAGTTGATTCATTGCAAGCACAAGAGAAGCACTTGAAGAATGAAATCACACATCTGGAGAAAACATTGAAAGAGACACTGACTGCAGGTGAAAGGCTCAGTACAGGTGTGCATGAGTTGCTCAAAGAAACAAGTTCGTCTGCTGTACCTACTGTCAATTTGGTTACAGTGAAGCCTGAACAGTGTGCGGCACTAGTATCAAGCAGTGTGATCTCCCAGCCGGACACAGACTCTTCACTGTCCCCCCAACAAGTGATCGACCAGTGTCAGCACAAGCTAGAAAATTTGGAGAAAGAAAATGAAATCTTAAGAGTGAGTGTTTACATACTATACTGGATTTTTTGTCAAAGTTATGATGTTTTCTGTTATAACTGATTTCAAACACATTGTCATTAACCCGTAAACGGTCCAAACAGATCTACGTTCACATGTGTAGTGCTACAAAAGTAGATCTAAGTTTTTTTACATATTTTCAAATATAACAAAAAAAAAAGTAGATCAAATTTTTTTTACACATTTTCAAATGTAGAAAAACAAAAAGAAGATCTACTTTTTTTACATACTTTCAAATGTTGAAAAAACGTATATATACGTTTGAACCATTTACGGGTTAAGGGGATGGGTACGTAGCACCCTGAAGGAAAACTATGTTTAGTCTTTTCTACTTCATTGGTTGGGTAGATGGTAGCTTGGTAAATAGCAGTCATTCTGAGAGAGATTACTCTCCTGCCATATGAGTGTGTAACAGCAGCCTGTTATACATGTTGCATCTGGCAGGATTGTTATTTCTTTTCTTTCTACATCATGGATGTGTAAAATGGCAGGTAAATTTGATAAACTTTATATACATCAAATATACACTTATTTTTTCCTTCATTGGTATTTCATAAAATTGTAGCTCTTGTTACTGCAATATGTATTTTTTTTCAGAATCATTAACAGATATACAAAGCATTGCCTGGCAGAAAAGAATAAGTGGCACCATGGCCAAAATTTGGGTTAGTAAAAGATTCGGCCCTTTAACTCTTTCAGGGTCGGTGTCATACTAGTACGACTTGCACGCCAGGGTTGGTGCTGTACTAGTACGCATAAATTCTAATGCCTTCAAATTTAATGAGAGAAAGCTGGTAGGCCTACATATGAAAGAATGGGTCTGCATGGTCAATGTGCACAGCATAAAAAAAAATCCTGCAGCACACAGTGCATAATGAGAAAAAAAAAACTCTTGTTTTTTGTTTAAAACAGCAACTTTGCAGTGTATTTTCGTATGGTATTTATGGTTGTATTCTCGTTTTCTTGGTGTCATTTTTATAGATTGGAAGACATATTACAGAAATTGAGATGATTTTGATTGGTTTCATAAAGAAAAGTACCTTGAAATTGAGCTCAAAGTAGCAGAAAGTTCTATTTTTGCCAATGTTCATAAGTAAACAGATCATGCCACACATCCAATACACGTCAACTGATGAGTCTGATATTCTTTCACAAGTGTGCTGATATTATTTATATCATTTTTACACTAATGCAGTAGTCTGTATAACAGTAAATCTATTTTTTGTGAGAATAAAAGTTCAAAGTGGAAAGCGGAAAGCAAAAGAAATGTAAGAGGGGCCTGGGGACGTGACTAATGAACAGAGAAAATGTTATTTTAGTGAAGGAATGTCTGTCTTGTTTATTCTGGACCCTATTTTGAAATTGGCATTTTTGAAATTTGTGTGAAATTTGCAAAATTGCCAATTTCTGACCATTTTATTGGATAGTTGAAATCGGCAATTGGCTAGTTTCTTGTACTCATTTGATAAAACAAATGGAGTTCTAACGAATTAGCTATGATTTTTGTTGATTGGTGCATTGGAATTGGCTGAAAATAGGGCTCAAAGTGGACGAAATCGCTGATGCATAAACATTGTCGAGACAGCTAACTTCGCGAGAGCATAATTCCGTAAGTTTTCCATCAAATTTCATACTTTTGGTGTCATTATGATTGGGAAAAGATTCTCTATCATTTCATAAGAAAAAATAATTTTTAATTCTTCTAGAAAAATTTTCGAACCTGAGAAAAATTTTAGGAGAGGGCCTCTCAACCCTGAAAGGGTTAATATTTCGTCTGTTTGTGGGGATGTGTAGATATTATCTTCTGCATCTGTAAGTTAGGCTCAGAGCCCCATAACAAAGTATGGTAATTATATTACCTTTCAGAATATCATAAAAGAAATGCCTTCTGTTTTTATATATTATTTACTTAAAAATGCAATACATATACAATTATTTTTTTTATTATCACACCGGCCGATTCCCACCAAGGCAGGGTGGCCCGAAAAAGAAAAACTTTCACCATCATTCACTCCATCACTGTCTTGCCAGAAGGGTGCTTTACACTACAGTTTTTAAACTGCAACATTAACACCCCTCCTTCAGAGTGCAGGCACTGTACTTCCCATCTCCAGGACTCAAGTCCGGCCTGCCGGTTTCCCTGAACCCCTTCATAAATGTTACTTTGCTCACACTCCAACAGCACGTCAAGTATTAAAAAACCATTCGTCTCCATTCACTCCTATCAAACACGCTCACGCATGCCTGCTGGAAGTCCAAGCCCCTCGCACACAAAACCTCCTTTACCCCCTCCCTCCAACCTTTCCTAGGCCGACCCCTACCCCGCCTTCCTTCCACTACAGACTGATACACTCTTGAAGTCACTCTGTTTCGCTCCATTCTCTCTACATGTCCGAACCACCTCAACAACCCTTCCTCAGCCCTCTGGACAACAGTTTTGGTAATCCCGCACCTCCTCCTAACTTCCAAACTACGAATTCTCTGCATTATATTCACACCACACATTGCCCTCAGACATGACATCTCCACTGCCTCCAGCCTTCTCCTCGCTGCAACATTCAATATTTGTAATAAAAATCAATTTCCAAGATTAAGAAACATTCCCACAAGGAAGATTTTTTCATGTTTTGTGCTAATTTATCCAGAATGGTTATAAAGGGGGGCAGAATTTTATAACATTTTCCGATACATGGTTTTTGACATAACATTTTCTGATATCTGGTTTTTAATATAACATTTTCTGATATATGGTTTTCAATGTTGACATTTAGATAAGATCACATGGATTTTTTTTTTATTTTCACACTACTTAGTCTTCTGCTGTAATTGGAAATGACTGATAGAGTAAAAAAAAAAGTTATTCACCTTCAGTTATTTCCTCCACTTCAATGACTGTTAGTTATTTATTGATTGCATGTTATTTTTTTTTAACACATTGGCTGTTTCCTACCAAGGCAGGGTGACCCCACCAAGGCAGGGTGACCCCACCAAGGCAGGGTGACCCCACCAAGGCAGGGTGACCCCACCAAGGCAGGGTGACCCCACCAAGGCAGGGTGACCCCACCAAGGCAGGGTGACCTGCAAAAGAAGACACACTTTCATAAAGTTTTTCTTATTACATGTATTGTTTTTTAATAATTTCTACAGGAGAAGGGGTTTGATTGCTTATTATTGTAAGTAATTTTGAGAATGATTATTTTTTCAGGAGCAGTGTCGTGCAGCAGAAATGGAGAAGACTGCTCTGCGGACAAATATACACAAGGTTAGTGCCAATTGGTTTGAACGTAAGACTCGTGTAAGTGATAGTGACACAGACTCTCATAACAGTGGGGATGGTGTTGATACCCTTCAAGACTCCTCCAGCAGTCGTGAAGAGGTGGGCATCCAGGTGCCAGAGTCGATTCCAGATCCCCATCTCATTATAAAGAAACTGGAGGACATTCCTAAACTTTTAGCAGAAATCTCTTTTGCAGCCGGCAAACTTGAACTCACCGAGAGAATGTGCTGTGAACTTCGAAGACGGGTTAGGGATTATGAAACAGTCATTGATGACCAGGAAATTATCATTCATGGTTTGAAAGACCAACTAGATACATATTTTAATGATAACCAGAAAATGTCACAGCAGTTAAGTGCACTTACTAAGTTGTTTGAAGACTTGGAACTCATCGAGAAGACTCGAGTTAATGCTGTTGCTCCCCCAGACAACAACACCACAACCTTCAGTAACTTACCTTCAGCAGAAGATTTCAAAGTAATGTCTAACAGTGTTAGCAAGACTTACATTAAACTAAGAGAGCTTATTTTTGAGAAAAAATCCCTTGTTACAGAAATTGAGCGTCTGAAGGTACTTAATGTGGAACTTCAGCGACGCGTAGCTCAGCAGGAAACCAGACTTGTCAATGTTTCTGATGCACTTCACACTACTTGGCTCTTGGTTTCAGACATGAAAGAACAACATGCCCAGCTCCACTCTTCAGAGTCTATTCTCCGATACGAGCTGAAGGAGAAACGAGAGCTCCTTCATCGCTTAAGGAATGAGCTGGAGTGCTCACGAGAACAATGGCACAAAATTCGGCAAATGAATTCAGAGAGTGAGGAAGCATGGAATACTCTTAGAGAGGAACTCAATGAGAGAAGACGCATTGCAGAGAGAGTAGCAGAGGCGAAAGGTGGTGAATACCCTGCAATAGAAGAGGAAGGAGCAGCGGCTATAACACACACTTATGGTGAATTTGAACCCCCTGTAGATTTATTGCTTGATATGGCTATTGAATATGGTGTTGTTGATGCTGATGATGACACCTCCACATCAATTGTTGCTGCAATGGCAGGAGAGGACATGCATGCCACTCGCTTGCAAAACCTAGAAGAGCAGTGCAGTTACCTCTATCAAAAACTTATGGCATCAACTGCACGTTCATTGACTCTTGCATCAAGACTGTCTGCTCTTCACCAGCATTATGGTTCCAGCGATGATGAAGATGATGACGATGATAATGATGATGAAGACTACGAAAATGATGAAGAGGAAAATTACCAAATTAATCACATGGAGTCAGAAGCATTGAGCCCTGAGCCCGAGAGCTTTGACACAGCATATGTCAGTGAGGCAGACACAGGATCAGCTCCTGGGACTTTATCTGAGGAAGAAACTACTGCACCAGTAAGTGCCGACGAGGCATTTTCTCCAACGGAAGAACTTCCAGAGGCTGAAGGTGACCTTAGTAAGCGACTTATCAACTTTCTCCCAAGAAAGATTGAAATTCTTCACAGGGATAACAAGAAACTGGAAGAACGATGCACTCTACTCCTTGAAGAGAAGAATCGCTCCGAGGCACAACTGACTGAAGCTCTCGAAGCGGAGAAGAGACTCAGGCAACAGATGGAGGAAAAGCTGGAACATCTGGGCAAGTGTGTTGATGAGCTCAAACTAGAACGCAATGGCAAGGTATTGTCACAGATAAATTATAGTTTCTGTCTATGAGCTAACATATTTGTGAACCTCAACTAACCACCTTTTAACACAGGTGTGAAATTTTTTTAAAGAGTGAGTATTAAAAAAAATTGTGAGCCTTATTATTGATGTTTTGCACACAACCTTCAATAGATTATTTCTTAATAATTTATAATAACACCACACAGAGCTTAGAAATTATTTATCCAATACAGCCTGCAGTCTTTCTATGTATAGGAGTGATAATCTCTATAAACTGTTTAATATTCCTGCTTTCCTTTAGTGTTTGATTAATTTTGCATTTTGGACATGATCACTATCCTTGTGTTGTATTTGGTATTCTTCGTTGTTGATTTCTAAACAAGTATTAATGTGTGTCTGGTATATTGTTTTTGAACCCCTTTTTTCAAATGCTAGAGGTACCTAACATGCGCTTGGTTAAGACACATGTTCCAGAATATGGTTTTATTTGGACAGTGCTTTTAGAGCTTTATCAAGTCAAATGATAAATGCAAATGATTAAAACACTGTTCCAATAAAAGCACATCCTGTAATGTAGGCCATTCTTCACTACTGTCGACGGGATGTTGTTTGAATCCATGCACTTGGTCGACATGTATGTCATTCACAGCTTGTAAAAGCATGCCAATTATAATGTCTTTATTTTACTCTGTTTTCTCTGCTTCAAATGATCTGACCTTGGCTGGTCTACCACCAGCTTCCAAACTACTGCACACATTTAGGGATTCAAGTTCATACAAAATGCATCTGCTTTTTGTAGCTCTGTCTCGTTCCTTATGGATATCTTTCAGAACAATTGTCATGGTCATATCTCCTATTTTGAGAACTAAAATAAGCAAAGTCTCTCATACTTTAAGACCGTTGATATTGTTGCTGTTGTTATACTAGCTAGTAGGTTTGTTAAAAATTATATAAAATATCGATTCGAAAAGCATGGTAGGCTTCATCAGTCAAATACAGAGGAGAATGTATTGTAGACAGCAGGTGTAGTGGTGGGGTAAAGGTGATGTAATCAGTCCATCAACCTTGGAGAAATAGTTTGAGGTAGTCAGTCCCTCAACCTGGAGAAGAGTTCAGCTCTGTGGTGTGAGGAACGATATCATTCCAGATGTGTCTTATTCATCAGCTAGTAGGTTGGTAGACAGCAATTATTTGAGAGGTATGTGCTATAATCCTGTTATACAGGTGTAAGACAGAAGCCTGTTAAACGTTTTGCACTCTGGCAGGGATTCCACGTACTTTATTCTCTTTCTTGTGAACATGTATGATATCAAGCATTTCTTATATAATTCTACTTACATTCATTATATGTTTATCTTAATGTTCCTTGGTTTTCGTAATAGTTCTTATTCACGTAGCATTTTCCTTGTAATTTAGGTGACCTGGAGTGATGTTGCCTGGGACTAGTGATGACACTTTAACTGGTGTAAATGACTAGCATCTGTCTTGCTACAAATTAGTAAAGTTTAGCCACCAGCTGCCATTCATATATTGATTTTGATCTTGACTTTAATGTAACTGTTGTTCTTAGTAAACTGTTTTAGTGGACCTAGACATATTCTGTGTAAGAGAATGTTTTATTTAGATATTATTTTACACTATTGGCAATTTTTTTTAAACTTGTAACGTATTATAGGATAAAATTTTTCTAAAGAAAAATTGCAAAGGTTAGTGGATGAGTTTGAGAATGTGTAAAGGTAGAAAGTTGAAAGTGAACATAGAAAAGAGTAAGGTGATGAGGGTATCAAATGATTTAGATAAAGAAAAATTGGATATCAAATTGGGGAGGAGGGGTATGGAAGAAGTGAATGTTTTCAGATACTTGGGAGTTGACGTGTCGGCGGATGGATTTATGAAGGATGAGGTTAATCATAGAATTGATGAGGGAAAAAAGGTGAGTGGTGCATTGAGGTATATGTGGAGTCAAAAAACGTTATCTATGGAGGCAAAGAAGGGAATGTATGAAAGTATAGTAGTACCAACACTCTTATATGGATGTGAAGCTTGGGTGGTAAATGCAGCAGCGAGGAGACGGTTGGAGGCAGTGGAGATGTCCTGTTTAAGGGCAATGTGTGGTGTAAATATTATGCAGAAAATTCGGAGTGTGGAAATTAGGAGAAGGTGTGGAGTTAATAAAAGCATTAGTCAGAGGGCAGAAGAGGGGTTGTTGAGGTGGTTTGGTCATTTAGAGAGAATGGATCAAAGTAGAATGACATGGAAAGCATATAAATCTATAGGGGAAGGAAAGAGGGGTAGGGGTCGTCCTCGAAAGGGTTGGAAAGACGGGGTAAAGGAGGTTTTGTGGGTGAGGGGCTTGGACTTCCAGCAAGCGTGCATGAGCGTGTTAGATAGGAGTGAATGGAGACGAATGATACTTGGGACCTGACGATCTGTTGGAGTGTGAGCAGGGTAATATTTAGTGAAGGGATTCAGGGAAACCGGTTATTTTCATATAGTCGGACTTGAGTCCTGGAAATGGGAAGTACAATGCCTGCACTTTAAAGGAGGGGTTTGGGATATTGGCAGTTTGGAGGGATATGTTGTGTATCTTTATACGTATATGCTTCTAAACTGTTGTATTCTGAGCACCTCTGCAAAAGCAGTGATAATGTGTGAGTGTGGTGAAAGTGTTGAATGATGATGAAAGTATTTTCTTTTTGGGGATTTTCTTTCTTTTTTGGGTCACCCTGCCTCGGTGGGAGACGACCGACTTTTTTAAAAAAAAAAAAAAAAAAAAAAAAATGGAGAAGAGAGGAATGTTATATACAGAGCTTTGCTTGAGCATCAGTAATATAGGAAAAGAATGTACAGTGGCATGTACATTCACTACTTTTCCTATCATGCTTCCCCTGTCAAGAAAAGTGTTCTTATCTCCCTCTTTCTCCGTGCCCTCCGCATCTATGATCCTCGGTTCCTTCCAGCAGAAATTTCCACTCTTCATAATTTGTTTTCCCGTCTTGGCTACCCTTCCCATTTCATAGACTCTGCCTTCTCACGTGCTAAACGTAATTTCTTCTCTCCCAAACTCTCTACTCCTGGGAGCTCTTCTGTCCTCTGCCTTCCCTACATTTCTGGTCTTTCTAATCTCAACAATTCTCTCCGTCGAACATTAAAATGGTATAAAATACCGACAGGTTGTTAGGTAAGACACATATGCAACAGTTAGGTATCTTTATTTCGAAACGTTTCGCCTACACAGTAGGCTTCTTCAGTCGAGTACAGAAAAGTTGATAGAAGCAGAAGAGACTTGAAGACGATGTAATCAGTCCATCACCCTTAAAGTTTTGAGGTGGTCAGTCCCTCAGTCTAGAGAAGAGCATTGTTCCAAAGTCTGAAACAATATGGAGTTGAAGTGACAGGATGGAGCCTTATATAGCGCCAGGAGGTGAGACGAAGGTCACTAGTAGAAGTAAGAACGCAGATGTTGGGAGGTCAGGTCCCTCTCAAATCCAGCCGTTCTCACTAGTAGAGGTTGTCGAAGTTGATTTCAGGTCTGTACCAAGATACCCTTGTGTTGCAGTGTCTGACAGATTGAACATTAAAATGGTATAAAATACCGACAGGTTGTTAGGTAAGACACATATGCAACAGTTAGGTATCTTTATTTCGAAACGTTTTGCCTACACAGTAGGCTTCTTAGTCGAGTACAGAAAAGTTGATAGAAGCAGAAGAGACTTAAAGATACCTAACTGTTGCATATGTGTCTTACCTAACAATTCTCTCCGTCCCCTAGACATCAAGCTTACTTTCCGCCAGACTAACACTCTTCACACTAATCTCGTTCATACCTCTCCTCCCTCTACAGATGTTCCTGGTGTCTACTCTATTTCTTGCTCCTCCTGTCCTCTTCAATACTTTGGAGAAACTGGTCAATCTCTTTCTGACAGACTTAGGGAGCACAAAAATAGTGTTAGGCTTGCCGACACTAACAATGCTCTGTTCTGTCATGTCAGAGATCACAGCCATCCTATTGACTGGTCTTCCACTAAAACTGTCTTCCCTGCTTCCAACTCGAACAGTCGCCGTCTAGCTGAATCCTCTCTAATACACAACTTTCCTTGTATGAATCTTAGTCCTGGCTTCGTCTCTGTAGATGCCTTCCTCTCCCACTACATTGTAAAATGCTCCAAACTTCAGAACACCCGTGACTTAACCTTATTCCTCATTTTTTCTTCTTCTCCCTCTTTCCCTTTCCTTTTTTGTCTTTCTTCTGTCGTGTGTTTCTGTTCCTTCATTATTTATTTCATCACTTCCCCTTCCCCCCACCTCTGTGCACTTGCTCTCCCTCTGTGGGCACCTAGCTCCCTTGCAGTGCTCCCCTTTCTTTGTATTTGACCGGCTCCTCCTCCTTACTTCCCCACTACTACCACTATTACTACTACTACCACCACCACTACCACTACTACCACTACTACCACCACTACCACTACTACCACTACTACCACCACTACCACTACTACCACCACTACCACTACTACCACCACTACTACTACCACCACTACTACTACCACCACTACTACTACCACCACTACTACCACCACTACTACCACCACCACTACTACCACCACCACTACTACCACCACTACTACCACCACTACTACCACCACTACTACCACCACTACTACTACCACTACTACTACCACTACCACTACTACTACCACTACTACTACCACTACTACTACCACTACTACTACCACTACCACTACCACCACTACTACCACTACACTACTACTACTACCACTACCACCACTACCACCACTACTACCACCACTTCTACCACCACTACTGCCACCACTACTACCACCACTACTACCACCACTACTACCACTACTACCACTACTACCACTACCACTACTACTACTACTACTACTACTACTACTACTACTACTACTACTACTACTACTACTACTACTACTACTACTACTACTACTACTACCACCACCACCACCACCACCACTACTACCTCTTCCTGCCTATATATAGCCGTCCTGCTCCACTTCGGGTTAGTGTGACTTTGTAAATGGTCCAAGTCGGACCAAAAAGTCGTCGTAAGCTCCTCTCTTCTATGTGCGGGTTATTTGTGTAAAAGAATACAACTTGGGTCGAAATTCTGTACTGGACTTTTTTCTTGTAAGTTGTATATTTTCCTCTGTCAGTCTGTTATTGTATCTGTATTGTATCTTCTTGGAAAATAAGTTTTCTTATTGAAAAATTAATTTAACATTTAAAAAACTAAAGAATCCGCTATTGAAATTATTATTTTTGGTCATTTTAAACATATATGGAAGATCTTTTAGAGTTAAAAGTACCAAAAAAAAAAAAAAAAACTGAACGATGCATAAACTTCGTTCTGTTATTCAAAAGGCAAATATGGCATTAGAAAAGTCGGACACACAAGCAAACTCGTATGTATTGTATTCACAAAAAAGTGCTAAATCCATATGAGTCATTTAGCATTACATATAAATTTTAGTTAAAGAAATTTAATTGTTCCATGATATGGGGTTTCCAGAGTACTGTATAGAATTTTGGATTATCATGATTATACTGTTTGTTTTCATAATTGGTCTTTATTAAATATAAGTTATGTGGAATCAATATTTTTAATAGCAGGTAAATAATTTTTCAGCATTTTCTGCATGTAGATACTCACATCAGTGTATTGTACTTCAGATAAGTGAAGCGGAGGAGAATTTGCGGCAGAAAGTGATATCACTGAGCCAACAAGAGAAGGAATACGAGAATCTTCAGGAGGAGGTGGAAATTCTGAAAGATAAATACGAAGATAGAGGGAAACTGCTTCATATAGCTAGTGAGAGAGTTACTGAGGTAAGCAAGAGCAGGGACACCAGGGCAAGGGGCACTCCAGAAAAGTTCAAATAGAGGGATGTGCCAGGCCAGCCAGGCTGTGATGGGTATGTGGGGTCACTGGGTCACTAGCAACAACAGCCTGGTTGACTGGGCAAGCACCAGACAAGCCTGGCACAAGGAGTGGAAAACTCTCAAAACTCATCAGAGGTATAATGGAGAAGGATGGAAATAAAAAAATGTAAAGGAAAGGCAAAAAAGGTAACAAAGAAACATTGTAAAACAAAAAAAAAATGAAACAGTCACAGACTGGACCCCTGGGGCATTGACCCCCAAAACCCTCTCCAGGTATACAGTATAATGCACACTGTTAAGATATAAAATATATAGTTTATAGAATATAACGGAGCTTGTAGACTTACATTTGGTATTGATAAGACTGTGAATCTGGGTAAAATATCTAGAGCTACTAGTAAAGGAACTCTCCCAGAATTACAGAAACACTGCATGAAAAAAGGGCCCAAGAGAATAGAAATCACCATCGTCAGTGTTAGCAGCAGCAGCAGCATTGTTCCTTTTTTGTGTTCGTGAGGTGGGAATGAACCCATATGGAACTGCATCAGTGTCAATAAAATCAACATCACTAATAGCAATACAGTGGACCCCCAGTTAACGAACTTTTTTCATTCCAGTAGTATGTTCAGGTGCCAGTACTGACCGAATTTTTTCCCATAAGGAATATTGTGAAGTAGATTAGTCCATTTCAGACCCCCAAACATACACGTACAAACGCACTTACATAAATACACTTACATAATTGGTCGCATTTGGAGGTGTTCGTTAAGCGGGGGTCCACTGTAGTAGCCTCATTACGTTTCTTGTTTATGAGGTGGGAATGAACCCATTTGAAATTGCCCAAAATGCCTAGGTATGCTAGTGGCTTACTTTGTACTTAATATTTTGTAATATGTAAACCAGACATTGTAAGCTTTGCAAGGAAATAAGAATTTTCATTTTCATTACAATCACTGTTTTTTTTTTTTTGAACATCACTCAAAATATTTTGAGTGATGTTAATACTACATAAAGACAAGTTTTTTTTATATCTTAATACAATCCATAATGACTGCTATGCCAAAATATTCTAAGAATCATTTTGCTAAAGTTGTTCATGCTTTAATTTTTTAAATTATTTTTAAATATTTGTTTCGATACCTGAAATAAGACATCTATACAGAATTTATTGTTAATGTCATTGAAATATTGTCACTATAACTGACAGCTCGAGAAAGCACTCCATGGCAGTGAGGCCGTGACCAAGGACACCCTGTCACAACTCAGCCAAGCAAATGCACAAGTAAGTATGCGTCACAGTACAATAGACCGTCAATTATCAAGCAATCGGTTATTCTGCATCCAGCATTATCTTGTTTGTGCAGATCACCTTGATGGATAACATAAAGTTCAGTGCTGTATGACCCTTGTGGGTTTAGTTACGATTATAATAGTAAAGAAATGTGAGAACAATAAGAACCATAAAAAACTGCATGATTATCAGAAGTTTGGAAAATTTAGCATGCCTCCTCCCTGTATTAATAATTGGCCATTGTCACTTTTTGTCTTGGTAAATATAATCTTCTTTATCAGTGAAATAATGAAGCTGTAAGCTCTTGAAATTGCAGCTGAAATCAGAAATTCCTCATATAATTTGTAAATTTACATCATTTTATCAATGATAATATTGTACAGTTCTTCATACTGCTGCCAAAAATGATCTCCTTTAGTATATAGGCTTCTCAGAATCTTGAAGAAAAAAATATATTCCAAAAACAGGTCTTGTAACATGTAGAGTTTTTAAATTATTATTGCAATTGATGTTAATGCTAGTGTTATTATAGTATTATTATTTTATTCCTTTTATTATTATTATTATTATTATTATTATTATTATTATTATTATTATTATTATTATTATTATTATTATTATAGTATTTATTATTTGTGAAAGTTATGTTGGCACTAAGCAGCATTTACCTTACCAGATTAAAGAGTTGCAGGAACTTCACAATAAATTAAACTCTGAATATGAGCAACTCAAAGGAGAAGTAGTGACCTTGCAACAGCAGGTTGCTGACTTAAGATTCCAAGTGTCTTCCAAGGACATGGAACGAGAAGTTGCAGTGAAGGTACGCACACTGTTTATATTGAGGCTATAATTCTCATTCCCATTTAGTGGATAAGTCACTGCATAGGTGTATGGGCCACAGGCAGCAACAACCTGGTTAATTACTGAACAAGGAAGTTTGGTTTCAGGTCTAGCTGTAAGAGTAGTACTCTTAAAAACTGTCATAGGTACACTTGTATGCGGTCTACCCCACCCTACATTATTAATTACTTCCAAGAGCTGTGGTGTAACCTGGTTTTTTTATGTAAACCGGGCATAATGCCTTGAAAATGCCTTAAAATGATGAAAAAAACTGTAAATCTAGCGTAAATAACTCATGAAAGAATATAACTATTGCTAAACCTTAAGGAACACCAAAAACACATTTTAGTCATTATGTATGTCCTGAAAAGAAAAAACTTGTATTCTTTGCCGGGCCTATAGTTGTGTTGTTATTCTTGTATTCTGGACTATAAAGTGCACACAGTTTTGGATAAATCCGAGCCGTTTATTTAAGTTTTTCAAGTACATTATCTCGGAGATTTGTTTTTATTTTAAATTATGTAAATTGTCTTCTTTAATAATCATTTGTTAAGGGTATTGAAATCAGCAGTCTCTTAAAAGAGCCTTGTAATTAAGAATAGCAAGATTATAAGGAGGGGTGGAAATACATTACAGTTTTTAAACTGTGGTATTGACACACCTCTGGCAAGACAGTGACGGAGTGAGTGATGATGAAAGTGTTTCTTCTTTTTCTGGTCACCCTGACTTGTTGTTAAATGGCCAGTATGTAAAAAAAAAAAAAAATTATGTTTACAAAGAGAGTGATAGCAGATAGATCTCAAGGATAAAGATAAATTAATATTCATTTGAATTTAATTAGTTATCAGCTATTATTTGTAGTGGCCCTCATGAAGTGGGTTTAATCATGTTTTTTTTAGGACCTAAATACTCATAATCACAGGTTCTCTTAATAGTTTTTTTTTTTAACACGCTGGCTGTCTCCCACCTCGGTAGTGTGACAAATAACAATAACAAGAAACATTTTTCTCATCGTTAATTCAGTTACTGTTTTCCCAGATACATTCTAATTAAAAAAGTAATATTTTTAAAGTAATTTAATTGAAGCCAATTATAAAGCTTTATTAAGCTTTTTTTTTTTTTTTTTTTGTAAAGTTGTTTTATAAACTAGTCATTTTTTTATCAGTTCACTGGCCCTAGACACTGTGTTATGCTGAATGTTTAACTTAGACACTGTGTTATGCTGAATGTTTAACTTAGACACTGTGTTATGCTGAATGTTTAACTTAGACACTGTGTTATGCTGAATGTTTAACTTAGACACTGTGTTATGCTTAATGTTTAACTTAGCACTGTAGTTAAATGCAGAAAATTTTTGGCTTGTGAAGGTTTATTTTGACCTGATGAATTTTCTCAGGTTTATGTTAAACCCTTTTTTTACTTCAGTGCATCAGTAGGAAGACTGTTCCATAGGTTTGTCATTCTGACAGAGAATTTCCTTTCATTTTTCTGCATTGTGGCAGTGTGTGTTCATATTACAGGAGAGCCTAGAAAAACATGAGGCACTCACAGCAGCAGCAGCCGAAATTAGTGAACAAGAATTAAGAATCTCAGAGTTGGAGCAACAGGCTGCATCACACAAGCAACTCTTACTTTCTCAAGAACGTAAACACACTTCACAGGTTAATGAGCTCACGCAAAACTTAGCTGAACGAGACACCCAGTGTTCTGATCTCAGTGAGAGACTACACCAGGTATTTATTATAATGACCACTGTATTAGTTACCGATAATTAAAATGGGCTAGTAACCCCTTCTCCTGTATACAATTACTAAAAAAGAGAAGAAGAAAAACTTTATAAAACTGGGTTGCTTAAATGTGTGTGGATGTAGTGTGGATGACAAGAAACAGATGATTGCTGATGTTATGAATGAAAAGAAGTTGGATGTCCTGGCCCTAAGCGAAACAAAGCTGAAGGGGGTAGGAGAGTTTCAGTGGGGGGAAATAAATGGGATTAAATCTGGAGTATCTGAGAGAGTTAGAGCAAAGGAAGGGGTAGCAGTAATGTTAAATGATCAGTTATGGAAGGAGAAAAGAGAATATGAATGTGTAAATTCAAGAATTATGTGGATTAAAGTAAAGGTTGGATGCGAGAAGTGGGTCATAATAAGCGTGTATGCACCTGGAGAAGAGAGGAATGCAGAGGAGAGAGAGAGATTTTGGGAGATGTTAAGTGAATGTATAGGAGCCTTTGAACCAAGTGAGAGAGTAATTGTGGTAGGGGACTTGAATGCTAAAGTAGGAGAAACTTTTAGAGAGGGTGTGGTAGGTAAGTTTGGGGTGCCAGGTGTAAATGATAATGGGAGCCCTTTGATTGAACTTTGTATAGAAAGGGGTTTAGTTATAGGTAATACATATTTTAAGAAAAAGAGGATAAATAAGTATACACGATATGATGTAGGGCGAAATGACAGTAGTTTGTTGGATTATGTATTGGTAGATAAAAGACTGTTGAGTAGACTTCAGGATGTACATGTTTATAGAGGGGCCACAGATATATCAGATCACTTTCTAGTTGTAGCTACACTGAGAGTAAAAGGTAGATGGGATACAAGGAGAATAGAAGCATCAGGGAAGAGAGAGGTGAAGGTTTATAAACTAAAAGAGGAGGCAGTTAGGGTAAGATATAAACAGCTATTGGAGGATAGATGGGCTAATGAGAGCATAGGCAATGGGGTCGAAGAGGTATGGGGTAGGTTTAAAAATGTAGTGTTAGAGTGTTCAGCAGAAGTTTGTGGTTACAGGAAAGTGGGTGCAGGAGGGAAGAGGAGCGATTGGTGGAATGATGATGTAAAGAGAGTAGTAAGGGAGAAAAAGTTAGCATATGAGAAGTTTTTACAAAGTAGAAGTGATGCAAGGAGGGAAGAGTATATGGAGAAAAAGAGAGAGGTTAAGAGAGTGGTGAAGCAATGTAAAAAGAGAGCAAATGAGAGAGTGGGTGAGATGTTATCAACAAATTTTGTTGAAAATAAGAAAAAGTTTTGGAGTGAGATTAACAAGTTAAGAAAGCCTAGAGAACAAATGGATTTGTCAGTTAAAAATAGGAGAGGAGAGTTATTAAATGGAGAGTTAGAGGTATTGGGAAGATGGAAGGAATATTTTGAGGAATTGTTAAATGTTGATGAAGATAGGGAAGCTGTGATTTCGTGTATAGGGCAAGGAGGAATAACATCTTGTAGGAGTGAGGAAGAGCCAGTTGTGAGTGTGGGGGAAGTTCGTGAGGCAGTAGGTAAAATGAAAGGGGGTAAGGCAGCCGGGATTGATGGGATAAAGATAGAAATGTTAAAAGCAGGTGGGGATATAGTTTTGGAGTGGTTGGTGCAATTGTTTAATAAATGTATGGAAGAGGGTAAGGTACCTAGGGATTGGCAGAGAGCATGCATAGTTCCTTTGTATAAAGGCAAAGGGGATAAAAGAGAGTGCAAAAATTATAGGGGGATAAGTCTGTTGAGTGTACCTGGTAAAGTGTATGGTAGAGTTATAATTGAAAGAATTAAGAGTAAGACGGAGAATAGGATAGCAGATGAACAAGGAGGCTTTAGGAAAGGTAGGGGGTGTGTGGACCAGGTGTTTACAGTGAAACATATAAGTGAACAGTATTTAGATAAGGCTAAAGAGGTCTTTGTGGCATTTATGGATTTGGAAAAGGCGTATGACAGGGTGGATAGGGGGGCAATGTGGCAGATGTTGCAAGTGTATGGTGTAGGAGGTAGGTTACTGAAAGCAGTGAAGAGTTTTTACGAGGATAGTGAGGCTCAAGTTAGAGTATGTAGGAAAGAGGGAAATTTTTTCCCAGTAAAAGTAGGCCTTAGACAAGGATGTGTGATGTCACCGTGGTTGTTTAATATATTTATAGATGGGGTTGTAAGAGAAGTAAATGCGAGGGTCTTGGCAAGAGGCGTGGAGTTAAAAGATAAAGAATCACACACAAAGTGGGAGTTGTCACAGCTGCTCTTTGCTGATGACACTGTGCTCTTGGGAGATTCTGAAGAGAAGTTGCAGAGATTGGTGGATGAATTTGGTAGGGTGTGCAAAAGAAGAAAATTAAAGGTGAATACAGGAAAGAGTAAGGTTATGAGGATAACAAAAAGATTAGGTGATGAAAGATTGAATATCAGATTGGAGGGAGAGAGTATGGAGGAGGTGAACGTATTCAGATATTTGGGAGTGGACGTGTCAGCGGATGGGTCTATGAAAGATGAGGTGAATCATAGAATTGATGAGGGAAAAAGAGTGAGTGGTGCACTTAGGAGTCTGTGGAGACAAAGAACTTTGTCCTTGGAGGCAAAGAGGGGAATGTATGAGAGTATAGTTTTACCAACGCTCTTATATGGGTGTGAAGCGTGGGTGATGAATGTTGCAGCGAGGAGAAGGCTGGAGGCAGTGGAGATGTCATGTCTGAGGGCAATGTGTGGTGTGAATATAATGCAGAGAATTCGTAGTTTGGAAGTTAGGAGGAGGTGCGGGATTACCAAAACTGTTGTCCAGAGGGCTGAGGAAGGGTTGTTGAGGTGGTTCGGACATGTAGAGAGAATGGAGCGAAACAGAATGACTTCAAGAGTGTATCAGTCTGTAGTGGAAGGAAGGCGGGGTAGGGGTCGGCCTAGGAAGGGTTGGAGGGAGGGGGTAAAGGAGGTTTTGTGTGCGAGGGGCTTGGACTTCCAGCAGGCATGCTTGAGCGTGTTTGATAGGAGTGAATGGAGACAAATGGTTTTTAATACTTGACGTGCTGTTGGAGTGTGAGCAAAGTAACATTTATGAAGGGATTCAGGGAAACCGGCAGGCCGGACTTGAGTCCTGGAGATGGGAAGTACAGTGCCTGCACTCTGAAGGAGGGGTGTTAATGTTGCAGTTTAAAAACTGTAGTGTAAAGCACCCTTCTGGCAAGACAGTGATGGAGTGAATGATGGTGAAAGTTTTTCTTTTTCGGGCCACCCTGCCTTGGTGGGAATCGGCCGGTGTGATAATAAAAAAATAAAATTAAAATGTAAGTAAACGAGTTAGAACTGATATTTTTAAATTCATTTGTATTGAATTGATTAGCAATCGGTGGAAATGCATTTAAATGCATATTTTGTGCCTTGTGTGTTCATTAATGTGTACAGTAGGGCGTTGCCTTACAGTGTTCCGCTAATATGGACATTTCAAATTATGACCAAAACTCACTATACAGTTCCCCACCCGACTTTCTAATACAGTCACCGTGCCCCACCTGGTTTGTTTACATTCTCTGTGAGCACTACATCTCTCCAATATGTCTGGAAACTTTCCAAAATTTCAAGTATTTTAAAGTTATTTCATGTTTTATATATACAGTGGTACCCCCAAGTTTCGAACTGCTCCCAACTTGAACAATTATGTAAGTATATTTGTGTAAGTGCTTTTGTAAGTGTATTTTTGGGGGTCTGAAACTGACTAATCTAATTTACATTATTCCTTATAGGAACAAATTCATTCGGTATTATCACTTGAACAGCATTCTGGAATGAAATAAGTTCAAAACTCAGGGTACCACTGTACTCTGATAGTTATGTGTACCTGTACCTAAATAAACTTACTGTGCTGGCATGCAGGTACATATTAAAATTACTAAGAGTGTCTTATTTGTCTTGAGGATGCCATATTAATAATGATAATAATAATAATATGCAATAATAAATGTTATAAGAAGAGCAGAATATATGGAGAGTAAAAGAAAGGTAAAGAGAGTGGTGAGAGAGTGCAAAAGGAGAGCAGATGATAGAGTGGGAGAGGCACTGTCAAGAAATTTTAATGAAAATAAGAAAAAATTTTGGAGTGAGTTAAACAAGTTAAGAAAGCCAAGGGAAAATATGGATTTGTCAGTTAAAAACAGAGTAGGGGAGTTAGTAGATGGGGAGATGGAGGTATTAGGTAGATGGCGAGAATATTTTGAGGAACTTTTAAATGTTAAGGAAGAAACAGAGGCAGTAATTTCATGCACTGGTCAGGGAGGTATACCATCTTTTAGGAGTGAAGAAGAGCAGAATGTAAGTGTGGGGGAGGTACGTGAGGCATTACGTAAAATGAAAGGGGGTAAAGCAGCTGGTACTGATGGGATCATGACAGAAATGTTAAAAGCAGGGGGGGATATAGTGTTGGAGTGGTTGGTACTTTTGTTCAATAAATGTATGAAAGAGGGGAAGGTACCTAGGGATTGGCGGAGAGCATGTATAGTCCCTTTATATAAAGGGAAAGGGGACAAAAGAGACTGTAAAAATTATAGAGGAATAAGCTTACTGAGTATACCAGGAAAAGTGTACGGTAGGGTTATAATTGAAAGAATTAGAGGTAAGACAGAATGTAGGATTGCGGATGAGCAAGGAGGTTTCAGAGTGGGTAGGGGATGTGTAGATCAAGTGTTTACATTGAAGCATATATGTGAACAGTATTTAGATAAAGGTAGGGAAGTTTTTATTGCATTTATGGATTTAGAAAAGGCATATGATAGAGTGGATAGAGGAGCAATGTGGCAGATGTTGCAAGTATATGGAATAGGTGGTAAGTTATTAAATGCTGTAAAGAGTTTTTATGAAGATAGTGAGGCTCAGGTTAGGGTGTGTAGAAGAGAGGGAGACTATTTCCCGGTAAAAGTAGGTCTTAGACAGGGATGTGTGATGTCACCATGGTTGTTTAATATATTTATAGATGGGGTTGTTAAGGAAGTAAATGCTAGGGTGTTTGGGAGAGGGGTGGGATTAAATTATGGGGAATCAAATTCAAAATGGGAATTGACACAGTTACTTTTTGCTGATGATACTGTGCTTATGGGAGATTCTAAAGAAAAATTGCAAAGGTTAGTGGATGAGTTTGGGAATGTGTGTAAAGGTAGAAAGTTGAAAGTGAACATAGAAAAGAGTAAGGTGATGAGGGTGTCAAATGATTTAGATAAAGAAAAATTGGATATCAAATTGGGGAGGAGGGGTATGGAAGAAGTGAATGTTTTCAGATACTTGGGAGTTGACGTGTCGGCGGATGGATTTATGAAGGATGAGGTTAATCATAGAATTGATGAGGGAAAAAAGGTGAGTGGTGCGTTGAGGTATATGTGGAGTCAAAAAACGTTATCTATGGAGGCAAAGAAGGGAATGTATGAAAGTATAGTAGTACCAACACTCTTATATGGGTGTGAAGCTTGGGTGGTAAATGCAGCAGCGAGGAGACGGTTGGAGGCAGTGGAGATGTCCTGTTTAAGGGCAATGTGTGGTGTAAATATTATGCAGAAAATTCGGAGTGTGGAAATTAGGAGAAGGTGTGGAGTTAATAAAAGTATTAGTCAGAGGGCAGAAGAGGGGTTGTTGAGGTGGTTTGGTCATTTAGAGAGAATGGATCAAAGTAGAATGACATGGAAAGCATATAAATCTATAGGGGAAGGAAGGCGGGGTAGGGGTCGTCCTCGAAAGGGTTGGAGAGAGGGGGTAAAGGAGGTTTTGTGGGTAAGGGGCTTGGACTTCCAGCAAGCGTGCGTGAGCGTGTTAGATAGGAGTGAATGGAGACGAATGGTACTTGGGACCTGACGATCTGTTGGAGTGTGAGCAGGGTAATATTTAGTGAAGGGATTCAGGGAAACCGGTTATTTTCATATAGTCGGACTTGAGTCCTGGAAATGGGAAGTACAATGCCTGCACTTTAAAGGAGGGGTTTGGGATATTGGCAGTTTGGAGGGATATGTTGTGTATCTTTATATGTGTATGCTTCTAGACTGTTGTATTCTGAGCACCTCTGCAAAAACAGTGATAATGTGCAAGTGTGGTGAAAGTGTTGAATGATGATGAAAGTATTTTCTTTTTGGGGATTTTCTTTCTTTTTTGGGTCACCCTGCCTCGGTGGGAGACGGCCGACTTGTTGAAAAAAAAAAAAAAAAAAATAATAAATAATAATAAATATTTTTATATAGCCAGACTTGAGTCCTGGAAATGGGAAGTACAATGCCTGCACTCTAAAGGAGGGGCTCGGGATATTAGCAGTTTAGAGGGATATGTTGTGTATCTTTATACGTATATGCTTCTAAACTGTTGTGTTCTGAGCACCTCTGCAAAAACAGTGATAATGTGTGAGTGAGGTGAAAGTGTTGAATGATGATGATAGTATTTTCTTTTTGGGGATTTTCTTTCTCTTTGGGTCACCCTGCCTCGGTGGGAGACGGCCGACTTGTTAAAAAAAAAAAAAATAAACACAAGCACATTAAATGTTGTATATTATGGCAATATAAACATTTTATTGTTCTATTGCGCTCTAAATGTCGTAGTATGTTACATGTGGGTGGGGTGTCCTGGCTGGCTACCATACCTCATACCTGACTTCCTACAAATAAATACTACTAACCTCTCACCCAACATTAAGACAAAAAATATTTTAAGGTAAGTAATGAATGTATTGCATATGTATATGCATTTTATCGCTCTGGGGCGCTTTAAATGTCGTAGTATATTACGTGTGGGTGGGGTGTCCTGGCGGCTACCATACCTCCTACACCTGACTTCATACAAATAAATACTACTCGCCTCTCACCCTACATTAAGACTACAAATATTTTAAGGTAAGTAATGAATGTACTGTGTGTGTGTATTTTACTTTTTGTTTTTAATGCCTAGTTCTATTGCTAACTTAATATTTATTAGTGTAAACTTGTTATCTGGCATTTATATGTGAAAAAATGTCATTCTGCTTTCCAGCAATGTCTGCTTTCCAGCAGCAGCCTGGAACCTAACCTGCTGTATAAGTGGGTCCCTACTTTACTGTATTTTAATTTGGTCTTTGCCTGTCTATTCTCTCCCTCTTTCAGTAACGTTCTGGTATCAGTAAATCATGTATAGCTACTTACACTAATGGAGACCACATGTTTTAAGAGGAGCAGCCAGCCTGGTTTTGAGAAAAAAATTAGTATTGTGATTTTTGGTGTTAGTATATTAATCAGTTCTCTGAGAATCTGCCATGTATTATTATAATAAGTTTAGCAGTAAATGTTTGCAAGTACTGTATGAAATAGCATTGTTTTTGTTTGTAAGCAAGTAAGTAAGTTTATTTAGGCACAGGTACACGTAAGTACAGTTATCATACATTGTGCAAATTACTTATGATAACCCCAAAAATATCAGACAAAGTGACTTATTTCCATTGATTCCTTAACCCGTAAACGGTCCAAGCAGATCTACGTTCACGTGTGTAGTGCTACAAAAGTAGATCTAAGTTTTTTTTACATATTTTCAAATATAACAAAAAAGAAGTAGATCACAGTTTTTTTTACACATTTTCAAATGTAAAAAAACAAAAAGAAGATCTACTTTTTTTACATACTTTCAAATGTTGAAAAAACGTATACAGCAGGGCCCCGCTTTACGGCGTTTCGCTTTACGCCGTTCCGCTAATACGGACATTTCAAATTATGACCAAAACTTGCTATACGGCTCCCCCCACCTGTCTTTCTAATACGGTCACAGCTGCCCACCGAGTTTGTTTACATTCTCCCTGAGCACATCTCCTTATTATGTCTGGAAACTTTCCAAAATTTCAAGTGTTTTAAAGTTATTGTATATTTTATATGTATTGTACTTGATAATTAAACTTGTGTACACCTGTACCTAAATAAACTTACACACTGTGCTGGCATGTAGGTACACATTAAAATCACTAAGTCTCTCTACTCTTGATGCAATAATAATAATAATAATAATAATAATAATAATAATAATAATAATCTCTTGGGCGCATTAATGTCGCATATTACGTTAATATAGACATTTCCCTTAATCTATCTATGATATTTTTTTCAAAATTATATAAGAAACACATTATGTAACACACAAACATGATACATGCACCCACAGTATAAAAATTTATACAAATATATATGAGATGTTTACCAAACGGTTTGTAGAAGTTTCGGAAGAATTACGTTTTCTCTAGCCTGTCACCTGTTACTAGGGATAACTGTAGAAAAATATTCCTTTCGTATGCCTTCACTTTATAGCTATAATTCTGTACTAACTTGTACACAGTGTAAGAGTATTTGTTTCGTGATTTAATTATTATAATAATAATAAAAATATTATAAGGTAAAAGTTTCACAAACTCTTACAAATGTACATGAATGAACTAAAACTGGACACGTATTAATACCGTCTATTTCGCCTGACCGAGTGATCGTCCACAACCTGTTCAGTTTGTTTGTTTACGCTGTCTGAGCTCGGTGTATCATTAAATGTTGTATATTACGTTAATATACACATTTTCATTAATCCATCTGTGATATTTTTTTCAAAATTATATAATAAACACGATACATAACATAAATACATAACAACATATGTGTAGAGAACCTAGGATAACCCAAAAAAGTCAGAGTGACTTACTTCCATTGCCTTCACTCAGAGCTTCATTTCTTCTCAAAATGATGTTACATGAGAATGGGAGTGTTCTTCTTTATTTATTCTACCGTATCAATGTAGAGACAACCTGTACACAATGTAACTTGTACACAAACCAGACGTGTACACTTCGTTTACAAAACTTACCTTTGCCTGGTTTGTTTACATAACTCTGCGCCTGTCCTCTCTCATGCACTCATTCTTTCTCTCTGGTATGGTAGCCTGGCTGACTACCATACATACCACACTTGATTTTTTACAATAAATACTACTCATCTCACTCTATATTTTAAGGTAAGTAATGAGTGAACTGTATATACATTTTATCGCTCTGGGATGCTTAAATATCATAGAATAGTATGTGTGGGTGGGGTGGCCTGGTATGGTAGCCTGGCTGACTACCATACATACCACACTTGATTTTTTACAATAAATACTACTCATCTCACCCTATATTTTAAGGTAAGTAATGAGTGAACTGTATATACATTTTATCGCTCTGGGATGCTTAACCCTTTGAGGGTCGACAGGCCCTCTCCGAAACACGTTCTCAGGGTCGGCCAAATTTAAAAAAAAAAAAAAAATATTTTCTCTTATGAAAAGATAGAGAATCTTTTCCCGATCATAAAGACACCAAAAGTTTGAAATTTGATAGAAAACTTACGGAATTATGCTCTCGCAAAGTTAGCGGTCTCCACGATGTTTACGCATCGGCGATTTTGCCCACTTTGAGCCCCATTTTCGGCCAATTTCACTGTACTAGTCGACAAAAAACATGAATATTTCGCTAGAACTCCATTTTTTCTATCGAATGGGTGCAAGAAACCACTCATTTATGAAATTCAACTATCCAGTACAGTGGTCAGAATTTAGCAATTTTGCCAATTTCACACAAATTTCAAAAGATGCCAATTTCCGAATAGGGTCCAGAATAAACAAGAAAGACATTCCTGGCACTAAAATGACATTTCCTCTAGTCATTAGTCTCATCTCAAGGCCCCTCTTATATTATTTTGCTTTCCACATTGAATTTTTATTTTCACAAAAAATATAAGATTTACTGTTATGCAGACTACTGCATTAGTGTAAAAAATGGTATAAATATTATTGGTGCACTTGTGAAAGAATATTAGACTCACCAGTTGACGTGTATTGCACGCTTGGCACGATTTGTTTACTTTTGAAGTTTGGTAAAAATCGAACATTTCTGCTACTTTGAGCTCAATTTCAAGGCACCTTTCTTTGTAAAACCAGTCAAAATCATCTCAATTTCTGTAATATGTCTTCCATTCTATAAAATGAGACCAAGAAAACTAGAATACAACAATAAATACCATACGAAAATACACTGCAAAGTCGCTGATTTATTAAAAAAAAATGGTCAAAGTTTTTTTTTTCTCATTATGCACTGTGTGCTGCAGGATTTTTTTTAGACTGTGCACACTGACCACATAGACCCATTCTTTCATATGAAGGCCTACCAGCTTTCTCCCACTAGATTTGAGGCCGCTAGAATTTATGAGTACTAGTACGTCAAAAACCCCTACGCGTAAGACGTACTAGTACGACGAAAACCCTCAAAGGGTTAAATATCATAGAATAGTATGTGTGGGTGGGGTGGCCTGGTATGGTAGCCTGGCTGACTACCATACATACCACACTTGATTTCTTACAATAAATACTACTTGTCTCACCCTAGATTAAGACTATAAATATTTTAAGGTAAGTAATGAGTGCACTATGTGTGTATTGTACTTTTTTATTGTTTTTTTGATGCCTGGTTCTATTGCTAACATAATATATGTTAGTGTAAACTTGTTATCTAGTGTTTGTATGCATTTGTAAGTGGAAAAAAAGGGTGTTCCACTTTACGGCGGTAGCCTGGAACCTAACCCGCCGTATAAGTGGGGCCCTCCTGTATATACGTTTGGACCGTTTACGGGTTAACATGCCTTTCCCACTACATTGTCAAATGCTTTTAGCTTCACTACACTCTTGACTTGACCTGAGCTTGGCTCTCTTCTCACCTTTCATTGACAAAATATTTATACAATACTCTAAAAACTTTATGCTGATGAGAATGGATGCTTCATGGAGATTTTTGGGAAAAAATCAAGTGGTAAATTAGTATCTTGATTACAGTAGCCAATATCTGATGAATAATGAGAGAAAATTCAGAGGCTTCGAAATCATATTAAGGGCCCCAGTGAAAATAAGCATTGCTGACATTTTTGGGTTATCCTAGGTTAAATCTAAATAATATAACATCAGTGTATGACTACAACAATTATGTTCGAAACTCTGTAATTAACCTAAAGCTTTATTATTATTATTACTATAGTATGTGATTTATTAAACCCTCCCATACCCCCGGCCGGGATTGAACCCGCGGTCATTACGATTTCTTAAGTCAAGTCTTATTAAACCCTTATTGGTCATTATTTTTTAGTAGTATTATTAACTTCCATACTTACAAATACTCCTCTTAGGAGTCAGAATTGTTCTTTTAGGACAATTGTGATTGTTAATATCATTTACATTTATTCACAACCATTTATTAGATTTACATAAAATTACTTGGATTTTTATTAATAATGCAATTTTCAGTGTGTGTATTTTAATTGACTAGTGTCTTTAACTTGTCTTGTTGCCTTTCCTATACTTACTAGTTAAAAAATTCTTGTCTTTATAGAAAATCATTGGTTATTTAAGTATGAAATTACAAAAAAAAAAGAAAAGAAATTCTTGTCTGAGATAGTGTTTTGATGATTCCCACAGACTGAAGCTACATTGGTGTTGACACAGCAGAACCTCTGTGAGACACAAAAAGAACTCAACACAACCTCAGAGGCATCTGTGCAGCTCAGTGATGACAATGCACAGCTAAGAGAAAAAATTATCCAATTACTTAGGTAAGGTCTACATATCCAGCTATTAATTCCATATAGTTGATCTGTTTAGAGGGGGGGGGAGGATGCATGCTTTCTGTTTGTATTTAATAAAAGCCAAAAGAGTAAAAGCTGCACTCTGTATTGAACCCTTAATGCTTGTGTGCAATAATTACAACTCTTAATAAGAAATTAATATCTGTTGCTACATTGCCTTTCAAAGCACTACAGGTGCTCCTTGACTTACGATGGGGTTACGTTCTGACAAACCCATCATAAGTCGAAAATGTCATAAGTCACATATGATAAATAAGTAGATAAATAACTACTGTCACTAAATAAATAAATAAACAGATAATTACTGTAACTAAGTATTGAAAAGTAAATGAATACAAGTTACGGACTTGCCGCCTTCATGCTGGGTAATTATCTTAAGTTTCACCTCCAAAGTAATTGCTTTTGCACCATCATAAAGATGAAATATCGTAAATCGAGCACCTGTTTATAGACTGTAAATTAGCATATGAGTTATGGTCCGGGAAACTGGCATGTAATCTAATTTAGCAATGTTTAATCTGACGTGGGTAATATGATCATGATGTCAGCTCAATTCTGGAAAGATGGTGATTGAATGAGTCATGGTGAATGTTTTCTTTGGGTTCCCTTGCTTTGGCAGGAGACAGCCTTTGAGTTACAAATAAAGATAATCTGAAAAAATTTTGGAAAAATAGGGTCACACTTCACTGACCTTTATAAAAAAAAGCAAATGTTTTAAAACTTTTATCATACCTTACATTATAGTTGATGTTTGTTGACTTGGAAGTGTGTAGAGAAAGTTGATGTGGCTCTACTGAACTGAGGTGGATGACAGTAATATTGCGTTAATGCAGAGTTCTCAGTACTATTTGGTAGTTGTACTGGAGTGCTCAAATATTCGTGGATTTCTGGAGACACTTTGAGACATTCATAGGACTATTTGCCTTTCCTAGAATGTTGTACATAATGACACTGAATAGGCTTATGTGCTGGAATTGTTGGAGTCCCACAGAGAGCCTCACTAAATAGTTAATTCCACTTAAAGAACAGCAAAAATGAATTGACAGTGTATCAGACTGTAGACTCCATCTGTCTTATTACACTGAGGCTTCACCATATATGTACTGTAACTATCTTAAGGTTATCACCTACACAACCAGAGTGTCTTGCCATGGGTTAGAGTCCTTTATACCTTTAATGAGTTCTGAGAGTTTTTCTACTCCCAGAGCCTGGCCATAGGCCAGGTTCGTTTGGTGCTAGCCTGGTCAGCCAGGCTGTTGCCGCTGGTGGTCCGCTGACCCACATGTCCATCACAGCCTGGTTGATCTGGTAACTGGTCCATGCAGTGAGTTCCTTACCATTGTGTCATTACAATTTATTATGTCATGAGCATTATATGTTTTATCACTTGCTCTTTCTCTACATATAATTTTATTTTTTTTTGCGGTGTTTATTTACCATTTGTTAAAGTCAAAGCTTTTGTCTTTATAACACTTATTACTGTATTGACGTGACTGTTGTTAGCCGATCATTTATAAAATGCCAGTTCAGTGACTGGTTATGATTTTAGATTTTTTTCATGCATTACTTTATATCCTTGTCTCAAGAGTTGTAGTTTTTGCTTTAAGGTCCCACCCCCCTCTCCCTCTCCCTCTCCCTCTCCCTGAGTTCCTCGAGTATCATGTTATGCCTCAGTCTCTTAACAAATGCTGTTTGTCTTATATAGTGAGATCTCTTTTATTGAAAAGAAAATGATTGAAATCAAAGGTATTTCAGAGAATTAATTTTTTCAGATATTGTAATGGTTGTTTCTCAGCATATTAATTATTGCATAAAGTTTTAAAAAAATAATCTAAGAAGAGGTGGTTAACTTGTGACATAAACAAGAGATAGGTCAAGCTGCAGGCATGTATAAGGTGCTATCAAAAAGTTCCAAGACCCAATTTTTTTGCGCACTTTCCGAATGAAATATGGCACTGGTGTAGATCACGCTGTGCAGTACACTCCTGTGTGAAGTAGAATGGCAAGTTTCACTGACATCAGTTATTCCACTGAGTGTGGTGGTGTAATTTTTTTGTGTATAACAGAATGCTATATGACCCTAGTGGGTTTAGTGCTTCTTTTTGATTATAATAATAATAATGTGTAACAGAATGAAATCTTAAAAAGAAACAACAGTGTGTGTGTTTGTAAAATTCTGTTTTCACAGCAAGTGAAGCTCGCAATATGCTGCAGCCAGCATTTGGTGACAAAGGAAAAGGGTCGGACACAGTGTTTTGAATAGTTTTCTCATTTCAAAGCAGGACAGAAGTCAGTTGAGGAAAATGAATGCTTTGGTTTCCCCATCATTGTCAGAAACAGACCAGCATTGAAAAAAGTGAGGAAGGCTATTGACAAGGATCGTCGTCAAAGTATCCAGGACATTACAAGTGCTGTGGAAATTTCTTATGAATTGTGTCGAAGTATTTTGACTGAAAATTTGAGCATGTGGCAAATGGCTGTGGAAATTGTGCCCCACTTGCTGAGTCAAGACCAGAAAGGCCATCATTTTCTGGCTCAAAATAACACGGAGGTTGGCCCCGATGCTCCCTGCTTCCCCGATCTAACCCCCTGTAGGTGGTGTTTTAATGGCATGGAAGAGATTCCAGTAGAATTGCAGCTTGCACTAGATGCCATTAGGGAAGAAGAATTCCAGAAAAGTTTTAAAAAATGGCAGAGGTGCTGGGATGAGTGCATAATCTCCCAAGGAGAGTACTTTGAGAGAGAGAGCTTCAGCTAGGTAAATAGGTAAGCTTATTCTTTTTCTTTTGCAGCAGTCCAGGAACTTTTTGATAGCACCTTTTATAACTTCTGCAGCTACCACCAATTGGAGTGACTACAAATAGGGATCCAATTTCAGATGTTGGATATATCCCTAGCTAACAGATTTTTTTAAAATATATTTTTGAACAAAAGAGATTTTACTGTACCTAATGTTTTACTAGTTAATATCTTGCAACTACTAACAGTCTATAATGTGTTTGAGTGTGAATTTATGTTGTGCACTGTCCAGAGAGAAGGATGCCCTCTGGAAAGCTAATGTCCGCCTGGAAGGTGCTGCGGGATGTGGCCGAGCCTGGATGGACAACAGTAGTGCCCAGAAGTGCCTAGAATGTGGTGTGACATTCTCTCTCACACGCAGACGACACCACTGCCGTACCTGTGGCCGCATCTTCTGTACTGGGTGCTCCGACAACTGGATCCTGACCCCGGCATCAAGGTGCTAGCCCAGTTCTTAGTCATGTTGTTACAGTTGGTAACATTCGTCCAGGTGGAGCCCAAGAATTAACAAAACAAGTAATGGGCATTTCCAAAAGAATATGTGAAGTGGAAAGGGGCATACTGAACCAAATAATGGTAAAGAAGTCTAGATACAATGAAACAGGTAAAACTGATAGGTGTTTTTCTTCCACAGTTTATGAAGCACTTAACACAAAAAATAGTTCTTCTACATTCATAATATTGTGATGTATCAGTAAGCAAACGGCTGGTTTGTTGAAAGAAGAAAGATATATATATATATATATATTAGCTAATTAAATTAATGAGCTGAAAGCTTTGTAATCATTTTAATGAATTTGTTTGTAAGAGTCTTTACATTGTGTCACTTTTCCCGGCAGTCGACGGGTGAGGGTCTGCGATGACTGCTTCTCTATTCAGGCAGAACTGGCAACAATTATAGCATCTCCAGCCTCACAGAGTTTCAGCAGCACACAGGAAACATGTAAGGCAATTCTACAGGAAACCTGTCCATCACAATGAATTATATTTATGCCTCTCCACTGTAACATTGCATAGGATACAGGCCCCTTAACCCTGAGCACATTTCTTGTAACCAGAAAAACAAATTGAAACAACCACTTTGTCAAACTTCTGTCTTATTTATACCTAGTTGGATGAATCTTATTGTAGCCAGCTGGCCCAGTGGTTTATGCACTGGCCTGGAGTTTTATGCCATGGGTTCTAACCCCACCCATTCCATAGCTTGTTTGCAATTGTGTTATTATGATTTTGTTAATTATAAACACTTGAAATTATCCCTCGTTTACACATCTATATTTCTTATGCAACACCTGTTGTGCTTTAGTAACATGGAAATTCCATTGCAAAATGCTGTTTCACACAAATGGTTTAAGTTGCAGACATGACTACTAATTATCCATTATTAAATCACTCATACCTAGCAGTACACACAAAAATCATGTATTGCACATTTACACATACACTCTAAATGAATGAACGTTCAAATACTAAGTAGTAAAGTAAGGGAAAGCCCAAATTTTCATAGATTTCACTTTCGATGTTCTCTGGGATTGTTTTTTTTTTGTTTTGTTTTTTTTCATCAAACCCACTGTATCCCACCAAGGCAAGGTGACCCAAAAATAAAAACAACAGTTTCTCTCTTTAAATTTATTAATGTATGCAAGAGAAGGGGTCACTAGCCCCTTGCTACCGGCATTTAAGCCGCCTCTTACGACATGCATGGCTTACAGAGGGAGAATTCTGTTCCACTTCCCCATGGAGCCTCTGGGATGCATTGTTGTTAATTAGGAGGCATCGGAGGGGGTTGGGGATGATTACTGTATTTACATATGAGGGATTATTATTCTTTTAAGACAACAACGGTTTCTTTGTGCTGTATCATTGTATCTCACCAGGTCACTAGTCTTGTAAATTCTTTTGTATTTTACTGGATTGCTGTATTGTCAGTATTTTCAACTTCTTTCATTGAAATACAGAGCTACTGATAGCTCTGTGTTTTTTTTTTGAGTCCTGGAAATGGGAAGTACAATGCCTGCACTTTAAAGGAGTGGTTTGGGATATTGGCAGTTTGGAGGGATATGTTGTGTATCTTTATACGTATATGCTTCTAAGCTGTTGTATTCTGAGCACCTCTGCAAAAGCAGTGATAATGTGTGAGTGTGGTGAAAGTGTTGAATGATGATGAAAGTAATTTCTTTTTGGGGATTTTCTTTCTTTTTTGGGTCACCCTGCCTCGGTGGGAGATGACCGACTTGTTGAAAAAAAAAAAAAAAAAATTGTTTTCCTTTATTTATAATACAGTACTGTCATTGGATATGATTTGGCAAGATACAGTTAATGTTGAAAATGGTATAAAATACCGACGTTTGTTATTGTCATGAAAAATATATATATATTTTTTTTTGTAATTCCTTAGTGGCCAGTAGTCCATTAGAGAATGGAACATCGGTGGCCAGTGCTACAGGCTCATCTCATCCACTGCCCATTGGCTCCCGAGACCCTGACGATGATGAATATGCTGTAATATCTGATGACGAAATCCACACCTCACAGTTATCGTCTAGTTCTAGTAGTGGGTCACCTTCAAGCAGCAATGACATGATAACAGAAACACGTGCTACCAAGGATATCCTCACCCCAGAGTCACTCTCTACATCACCACCCACTAATGCTGAGGTAAACTGACAGCAGCATGCAGAAACTTTGATGTATCGTATCGTTTTTTCAAAGTTTCCAGCAGTTACAGCACTTACTATCTGCTCTTGTAAATTATTCCATTGCTTTACCACTGTATGTGTGAAGAACTTTCTAGTACCTCTATAGTACCACTTCTTTCTAGTACCTCTACAGTACCACTTCTTTCTAGTACCTCTTTGGCCCCTCTTCTTTCTTCAGTTTTTTAACTTCTTACTTTTCCTTTGCATAATGCTAGAAAATCTTCATTTTTATGTTGTTACTGTCTTTTGATAATCCTTCATGTTGTTGTCATGTGTCTATCCTGTCAGCCAGTAAGGGTATGTATAATGCCTCCAGTATTGATGAACTGTCATGTTCATTAAAAAGTATAACAGCTTCATTTCAGATAACTCCTCAGTCCTCTGACATGCTTATTATGCTTTTCTCTCTGAAGGTCCAATTTTTTGCTGATATCTTTCCCTCATCACCTCTACATCTCTTCCTCAACCATTTTTCATTATCGCTCTGTAGAACTGAATGATCTATGCAGATTTAGTGATCTTGAATATAAGAACATAAGAATGGAGGAACACTGCAGAAGGCCTACTGGCCTATGTAATAATGATCCAATATTTAGTATAGTTGTATACTGGTATTAAAATTACAGCCTTTATATATTTGTTATCATAATTTTAAAAATTACTTACTGTATTTTACGGCAAACAAGATGCTATGGTGTTGAGGATGCAACCCCCCCAGTTCTGATTGGCTTAATTTTGGAAGAAAAAAAAAAGATATATGGTACTTCAGCTTCCAAGATTCTGGGTAAATTTTTAAGACTTATTTTGGAAAAAAATAGCAGCTTTAATGCTGTAAAATACAGTCATTTCATTTATGTATTTCACAAATAACCCATAAGTTGTAAGTAGAAACCAGGCAATGTTTCAGTCTGTTCTAAGCCATTTTCAAGTCGATTGCAATTTGATAATAGTGCAGGATGTACAAAAACATTGCCACATTTCTGTTTTTGATGTAAATGGCTCCAGCCACAGTATTGTGATATTTATTCTTCAACTGTAACTCCAAGCAAACACTAGCAGCCTTCATGTGCTTCCATGTGTAGGTGTGGGTGGGAGCAGGAACCAGAGTGTTGGTGCCCATAGATTTACCAGCAGGCTTTACTCTTCACTGGAACTTCGTGTCTGAACCCAAGGTAAAGCATCTGATATGTGAATCTTTAATTGTGCTTGTTGAACTATATCTGCATTGTGCACTAAATATGATAATTTTCATTGTTATAGGTTTTGTGATAGAATGTTAGTTTATATTTGTAAATATACATCTGGGACTTGAACTCTGTAACACAGGTGCTCCTTGACTTACGATGGCACAGTGCTCTAACAAACTCATTGTAAATCAAAATTATTGTAAGTTGAAAATGAATATGATATGCTAAATAAATAAATAAATGAATAGCTACTGTCACCAAATAGGTAAATAAACAAATAATTACTGTACCTAAATACCAGTATTAAAAAGTAAAAAAATGTATACAAGTTATGGACTTGCCGCCTTCATGCTGGGTAACTATCTTAACTTTCAGCTCCAAAGTAGTTCCTTTGCGCCATCGTAAAGTCAAAATATCGTAAGTTGAACCATCGTAAGTCTAGGAGCACCTGTATACATAATAGCTTCATCCATAACAGAGTGTGTCATTTGCTGTGCTGCACCAACCTCAAGCTAGTAGCCAGCCAACGATTGAAGCAGAAGCTGCGGCCGCAACAGCTAGTCAGCAGCGAGTATTGATTCCCACCACCCGAGTAGCTTCAACACAAGGAGCTGCTGTCAAGGGGCGTTTGCTTACTAAGCAGCCAGGAGTATATACCCTCGTCTTTGATAATTCCTTTTCTAGGTTAGTTAGCGTGTTTTTGACATTGCTATGATGGTCATGCATGCCATTTGAAATCTGTTAATGCTTCAGAGGAAACCTGCTAAAAAAGTGAGCAATTTTTAGAAAAGGTAAAGGCTATTTTAAAAGTATTCATGATAGATTTTGTTAAAATATACCTAGATAGACCACCTGTACAAGCAAGTGTTATTTTGCTATATCGAAAGGTACCAGCAAGTATAGTGCTTGTCATGAAAGTATGCTGGAAGGCATCCATCACAGTTCAGTGTCCAAAGTAATACCTCACCTGGTAGGTTTGTAGATGACACAAAAAAATTATGCTGGGTTTAAAGCTTGAAGCAGGATGTCTCAGAATTCCCTAAGGCTACTGGCTATATTTTAAGTGCCTTCTAGGCTTGTGTGGTGGACGGTTTTGTGTCCAGGGTAACCTTCCACCATATTGTTTTGAAGACCAAGTTTGTCGGGCATTTTTGACTATTAAATATAAGCAGGAGAAAGTCCCTGACATGAGGCAATTAAATTTATCGTTGTATTATATAAAGCAGGCATTCAAGTGAAGGAAATAGTAGAAGCCACCAATGTGTGAGCACCCCGTGAGAACCTGGTTGTGTCTGTTCCTTGAGGACAATGTTAATGACATACTTTCACCAAGAGCACATCTAGGGAAGCCTCAAAAAAATGTCCCCACTAATGTTTACTATAATAACATACCTAGAATTGCTCTTGTTATCACTTGCTAAATCATTCATGCAGTGTGGTGCAACTGTTCAGTTGCTTTGTGCCAGTGAGGTACCTTTTTTCAATGACTGGCAAGGATAATCCCCAGACTTGAACCTCATTGAAAACCTCTGGGTTGTAATAAAAAGAGATCTACTAAAGAAAAGATATGAGCCCACTCCTGTGGCTTTAAGGATGCCATCCACGAGTCATGAGGATATTTACCCCATGAAACCCTGGAGAATGTGTGTTAACCACTTCCTAGACATTTGAAGGATGCCCTAGAGAGCAAGCAATGGCTTATTTTGTGGTCGTGGTTGTAGAGGGAAGGGGCAGCATACTTTAATGATTAGCGCTGTAAGTGAAATAAACAAATTTTTAATTATGTTTGAATGAGGTAAGACTGGCAGCATTAGACTGTCTCATGCTTGATGGATTGAGGATAAAGTCTCCACAACTTCCTGCTCAGAAGAGCCCACATAAGTTTAGTATGTCACATAAATGTGTAATGGAGTACTAGATTGATAATTAATAGGAATGATATACTTAATGAATTTTGAAAGTAGCAGTTTATGACAATTAGATACAAAGCAAAATAATTACTGTATAGTGTTAGAAAATAATAAAAGAAGCAATTATATATGTCGTACCTGTGATAGTTTCAAGAGTTGTTCTACTCTGGCAGCCCAGACTGAAGTTACACTTCATTATACCTTTTGATAAAAGTGAGGTGACCTAATCTCACAAATAGTAAAATAAGTTTTCCTATGATGCACTAATAAATAAGCACTTGGGCGTACAATACATATATCACGAGTAGAAGATATATTGTCCAAGTTATACACAGTATTTTATCCATAACAGAGGCTTGTTAAAAATTTATTTCATTTCTGTCATTTAAAGCATTTTTTTTCTCTACAGATTCACTGCCAAAAAAGTGACTTACAGTTTGAGACTAGAAAACCAAGAGAGTTTGGAAGAGGGACCACAGCCACAGTCTTCTTCACAGACATAGCCAGTACCTACTTTGCCTCTAAGTCTTTGTTGTAGTGATTCTTGTCACTTTTTATTAATCATGTTATGGAAAAGGCATTAATGAATATGTATTCAATAAGCTGACTGATATACAGGCTATCTTGTACTGTATTACAGTTTCTGTAATTGTAATTGCACATTATCTGCTCCAGTGGAGGGGGAGGGTGCCTTGATTAAACCTGATTATACCCCACCCCTTTCATTCTCCACGCACTGTATGACCCTTGTGGATTCAGTGTTTTTCCCTGAACTTAATAATGACATGTAATGTTTGTACTGCAGATGTGTGGTGGGTTATGAGCCCCATGACTGACAAACATCTAACCACTACATTTTTCTTTGTATAAAACCTTCTTCTTAAGACATACAGTATTTTGTTAGTTAAAGGCTGGTACTATCTGGGATTCTTTGTTTTCCTAACAATTTGTCACACAACCCTTTCAGAAACTTGAGTGCAGACATTTCCTGTGATTGAAGTGCCTCTGAGCTTATTGACACTTTTGTAGCATGCTGCCTGGCGCCTATATTTGTGAATCTCTAGGTTTCCATGTAACTGGCAGCACCACCCTTCAGCTTCAGAGTACTGGAGGTAGGTGTTGGTCATTGAAGATACACAGGTGTAGTCTCATGCTGTCACCTTGCTATCTTTCCAGGACAGCTTGGTGACTCCATCAGGCATGTTTGGCAGCCATCAGATATCATTAGCTAGGGCTCTCAGTCTGATGGGCAAGGGGCTTGATTGACCACTTCCTGTCTTGGATTCTTTCCTTCTGTTGTATGATATATGAGATAATGGAGCCCAGATTGGTTTGCCGACACACTGCCTCAGATACACCTGTGTTTGGCCATTTGCACTAAATGCAAATGGCCTGAAGGTCGAGGCAAGTGCCCAAGGAGAAATTAGGGACAACCAAGAGGAAATCCCTAGCTTGTGGTATCTGCACCACTAGGAGACCACCATGAAGCATTGTCAAGCATGATTTTAGGCAAGTTTCTCTACAATGGGGTTGTCCCAGTTGGGACCAGTTGTAGTCTTTTGGAGGGGCAGGTCTGCATGAGGGGTCTTTAACAGTATGTATTTCACTGCCCTGCTCCTTTGATACAAAGGGTTGTGAATTCCTGCAGAACCTTTAAAGCATTCTGATGCTACTTAACTCACTAGATGGGTGGATGCAGTGCACAAAGATAGAAATGCAGGCAGTGATGTCTTTATAACCAGAAGCTTTGCTGATCCCATTAATCATCATCCAGGGGCAGATTTAGTGCTTTCCTCAATATTTATATCAGTAGTTCATCATATTCCTTCAGTATTTGGCTCTCAAAGGAAAGTACATAACTCAAGAAATAAACCAAAAATAAATAAAATAAAATAAATTATATATACGTACAGTAGAACCCCTGTATCCACTTATTCGATATCCACGGTTTACTGTGGCCAAAAAATACCTCTTAATTTTGCATAATAATGGCCCCAAAGTACAAAAGTAGAGAAGCTGGCAGTTATTCAAAGCCTAAGAGAATCCGTGAAGTGCTTCCCATCAGTGAAAAATTTTTAATTCTCCACTTATTGTGCATAATTTATCAACTAAACTTTATAATAGGTATGTATAGGACTTACATATAGGGTTTGCTGCTATCCATGGCAGGTCCTTGGAATGTATTCTCTGTAGATATGGGGATCCTACTGTGTGTATATATGAAAGAAGAATATATATACATATCCATGGGGAAGTGGAACAGAATTCGTCCTCTGTAAGCCATGCGTGTTGTAAGAGGCGACTAAAATGCCGGGAGCAAGGGGCTAGTAACCCCTTCTCCCGTATAAATTACTAAATTTAAAAGAGAAACTTTCGTTTTTCTTTTTGGGCCACCCCGCCTCGGTGGAATACGGCCGGTGTGTTGAAAGAAAGAAAGAAAACTATATATATTTTTTTCAACAAGTCCCACATACATATACATACATACATACAATGGAACCTCGAGTTATGAACACCCCACCATGCGAATTTTTCAGGATACAAACCATCATTCGGTCGATTTGGATCTGTGCTCCAGGTCCCTAAATTAATAATAATAATAATATTATTATTATTATTATAATACTTACGTACTAATAATTATGATAATACATAATTACGTATATAATAATAATATACACCTACCATCCAACTTACGACCTGCTCGACTTATGACCATGTTTTTTATGCCAAATTTCTGGGAAATAAACAACTATGTGTGTTGTACACAGTGTTTATCCTAAACCTTACAGTATAAAATACACTACTAACAGTATAAAAAGTAAAGTAAAACATGAAATACCAAAATAAAACAATAAAATAAAGTCATTACAAAAATGTTTTGTTGATATTCAGTAGTAAAGTTCGACTTACGACCATTTCGACTTATGACTGGTTTCTCGGAACCGAACTCGGTCGTAAGTCAGATGGTAGGTTTTTTTTTTTTTTTTTTTTTTCCCCAACAAGTCGGCCGTCTCCCACCGAGGCAGGGTGACCCAAAAAAGAAAGAAAATCCCCAAAAAGAAAATGCTTTCATCATCACTCAACACTTTCACCACACTCACACATTATCACTGTTTTTGCAGAGGTGCCCAGAATACAACAGTTTAGAAGCATATACGTATAAAGATACACAACACATCCCTCCACACTGCCAATATCCCAAACCCCTCCTTTAAAGTGCAGGCATTGTACTTCCCATTTCCAGGACTCAAGTCCGACTATATGAAAATAACCGGTTTCCCTGAATCCCTTCACTAAATATTACCCTGCTCACACTCCAACAGATCGTCAGGTCCCAAGTACCATTCGTCTCCATTCACTCCTATCTAACACGCTCACGCACGCTTGCTGGAAGTCCAAGCCCCTCGCCCACAAAACCTCCTTTACCCCCTCTCTCCAACCCTTTCGAGGACGACCCCTACCTCGCCTTCCTTCCCCTATAGATTTATATGCTTTCCATGTCATTCTACTTTGATCCATTCTCTCTAAATGACCAAACCACCTCAACAACCCCTCTTCTGCCCTCTGACTAATACTTTTATTAACTCCACACCTTTTCGTAATTTCCACACTCCGAATTTTCTGCATAATATTTACACCACACATTGCCCTTAGACAGGACATCTCCGCTGCCTCCAACCGTCTCCTCGCTGCTGCATTTACCACCCAAGCTTCACACCCATATAAGAGTGTTGGTACTACTATACTTTCATACATTCCCTTCTTTGCCTCAATAGATAACTTTTTTGACTCCACATATACCTCAACGCACCACTCACCTTTTTTCCCACATCAATTCTATGTTTTACCTCATCCTTCATAAATCCATCTGCCGACACGTCAACTCCCAGGTATCTGAAAACATTCATTTCTTCCATACTCCTCCTCCCCAATTTGATATCCAATTTTTCTTTATCTAAATCATTTGATACCCTCATCACCTTACTCTTTTCTGTGTTCACTTTCAACTTTCTACCTTTACACACATTCACAAACTCATCCACTAACTTTGCAATTTTTCTTTAGAATCTCCCATAAGCACAGTATCATCAGCAAAAAGTAACTGTGTCAATTCCCATTTTGAATTTGATTCCCCATAATTTAATCCCACCCCTCTCCCGAACATCCTAGCATTTACTTCTTTTATAACCCCATCTATAAATATATTAAACAACCATGGTGACATTACACATCCCTGTCTAAGACCTACTTTTACCGGGAAGTAGTCTCCCTCTCTTCTACACACCCTAACCCGAGCCTCACTATCCTCATAAAATCTCTTTACAGCATTTAGTAACTTACCACCTATTCCATATACTTGCAACATCTGCCACATTGCTCCTCTATCCACTCTATCATATGCCTTATCTAAATCCATAAATGCAATAAAAACTTCCCTACCTTTATCTAAATACTGTTCACATATATGCTTCAATGTAAACACTTGATCTACACATCCCCTACCCACTCTGAAACCTCCTTGCTCATCCGCAATCCTACATTCTGTCTTACCTCTAATTCTTTCAATTATAACCCTATCGTACACTTTTCCTGGTATACTCAGTAAACTTATTCCTCTATAATTTTTACAATCTCTTTTGTCCCCTTTCCCTTTATATAAAGGGACTATACATGCTCTCTGCCAATCCCTAGGTACCTTCCCCTCTTTCATACATTTATTAAACAAAAATACCAACCATTCCAACACTATTCCCCCCCCCCTGCCTTTAACATTTCTGTCATGATCCCATCAGTTCCAGCTGCTTTACCCCCTTTCATTCTACGTAATGCCTCACGTACCTCCCCCACACTTACATTCTGCTCTTCTTCACTCCTAAAAGATGGTATACCTCCCTGGCCAGTGCATGAAATTACCGCCTCCGTTTCTTCCTTAACATTTAAAAGTGCCTCAAAATATTCTCGCCATCTACCTAATACCTCCATCTCCCCATCTACTAACTCCCCTACTCTGTTTTTAACTGACAAATCCATACTTTCCCTAGGCTTTCTTAACTTGTTTAACTCACTCCAAAATTTTTTCTTATTTTCATTAAAATTTCTTGACAGTGCCTCTCCCACTCTATCATCTGCTCTCCTTTTGCACTCTCTCACCACACTCTTCACCTTTCTTTTACTCTCCATATACTTTGCTCTTCTTATAACACTTCTGCTTTGTAAAAACCTCTCATAAGCTACCTTTTTCTCTTTTATCACACCCTTTACTTCATCATTCCACCAATCACTCCTCTTTCCTCCTGCCCCCACCCTCCTATAACCACAAACTTCTGCCCCACATTCTAATACTGCATTTTTAAAACTATTCCAACCCTCTTCAAACCCCCCACTATATAATAATAATAATATATAATAATAATAAAATAATATAATAACATATAATATAATAATGTAATAGTACAATAATAATTAATACTACGTACATACTGCGTATAATTTAGTTTGACAACACCACCAGTGCACATGTGCTTACAGAGCTACCCTCATGGTGCAAGGAATTCTCGCGATTTCCTCATGTTTCGTGCAGTTAATTTGCCAGATTTCTTTCTTCTAACCATGGGTCCTAAGGAAGCAAGTGCAAAGGACAGTGCCGAGTAGAAAAAGAGGATGATTTTCATGGAATTAAAGCAAGAAATGATTAATAAGCACAGACTAGGTACAAGGGCTGAGGACTTGGCAAGTTGAGTACAAGCTTAGCCCCTCTACTATATGTACCTATGGGTTTAGCGCTTCCCCATGATTATAATAATAATAATAATGTACTATTTGTACAATACTAAAGTAGGAGTCTATAAAGGCTATAGTGCCAGCAAAGGGCATTACAGTAATTTCTAAGCAGTGGACCTCTGTCAATTAAAAGATGGTAAAGCTGCTGTTGACATGGTTGATGGAGAAACAGCTCACAGGAGATACATAGTGTAGTGAGATAAACAAAAGAATTGTACATAGCAGTTCTTAAGAAAAGTGTGAACTCCTGACAGCATATGCCACTCTGCATTTCTTCTCCGAGGTATGTAAATGTCGTATGTGCACCAGATCTAATTCAGTTAGCCTCACAAACTCCGTTTTCTCTTATAATAACACCTCTGATGTTTTCATAGCAAGAATGTGCAACCACTCCTGACCACAATCCTCCTCCCTCGGCCGTTCATGTAATGACATATTTCATTCATTCTAGAATGTAAATCAGGTTTCTGTGTTATTTATATTGTTTATTATGTCATATTAGATGAATTGTGACAGATAAATAAGCCATAGAGTTGATATTAGGGTTATTTTGTCATGCCTCCTGAGAGCAGGAATTCATCTGGAATGAATTAATTGCATTTCAGTTAATCTAAACGAGGAAAATTGACCCAGCATACAAACAAATCAGGATACGAACAAGTCCACGGAATGGATTAAATTCGTAACTTGAGGTTCCACTGTGTGTGTGTGTATGTGTGTGTGTGTGTTTGTGTTTGTGTGTGCATTTATGTGTGTGTTTGTGTGTGTTTATGTGTGTGCGTGTGCACGCACGCGCACGTGCCAGTATCTTGGCACCCACCTAATGCTAGACGTTTTGGTCCAAGGCAGCCAGCGTTCAGGCAGGTGGTGTTAAGCTTTTCATCTCATTCCCTGCATGCATCAACCAATGAGAGATTTTTACAATGTTTAGAATTCGCAGAACAAGCGAAATATTCTAAACATCGTAAAAATCTCTCAATGGTTGATGCATGCAAGAGATGAGATGAAAAGCTTAACACCACCTGCCTGAAGGTTGGCTTCCTTGGACCAAAACGTCTAGCGTTAGCTGGGTGCTAAGGTATTGGACCAGTGTGATATGGTGGTAGAGTACTGTGTACCTTGTTCCTAGTTTTGTGGGTTCAAGTCTCCGTCTTGAACCCACAAATATATATATATATGTATATATATATACATACATATACATGTGTGTATATATATATATATATATATATATATATATATATATATATATATATATATATATATATATATATATATATATATATATATATATATATACAGTGGACCCCCGCATAGCGAACTTAATCCGTGCAAGAGGGCTGGTCGTTATGCGAAATGTTCGCTATGCGAATTAATTTTCCCCATAAGAAATAATGGAAATAAAATTAATCCGTGCAAGACACCCAAAAGTATGAAAAAAAAATTTTTTTACCACAAAAAAATGTTAATTTTAGTACACACAAACTGAAAAAGGCATGCACAATTACATGACACTTACTTTTATTGAAGATCTGGTGATGATTGATGGGATGGGAGGAGGGGAGAGAGAGTGTTAGTGTTTAGAAGGGGAATCCCCTTCCATTAGGACTTGAGGTAGCAAGTCCTTTTCCGGGGTTACTTCCCTTCTTCTTTTAATGCCACTAGGACCAGCTTGAGAGTCACTGGACCTCTGTCGCACAACAAATCTGTCCATAGAGCTCTGTACCTCCCGTTCCTTTACGATTTGTCTAAAATGGGCCACAACATTGTCATTGAAATAGTCACCAGCACGGCTTGCAACAGCTGTGTCAGGGTGATTTTCATCCATAAAGGTTTGCAGTTCAACCCACTGTGCACACATTTCCTTAATTTTTGAAGTAGGCACAATGGATTCCACAACTGGCATAGGCTTCTCAGAGTTAGCCCCAAACCCTTCAAAATCTTTCTTAATTTCCATACTAATTCTCACCCTTTTTACCACAGGGTTGGCACTAGAAGCTTTCTTGGGGCCCATGGTCACTTATTTTCCAGAAACAGCACCGAAAACACTGTAATAATACGAAATATTCCGAGTGTATGCTTGAATGTTACCGCGGAGGCTGGCTGGTAAACAATGGGACGGGCGGCACATGTGAGGCTGGCTGAGGCCGCACATTGGACGCGTCTCGGACGAAGGTCGCTGAGCGGGTTTTTGTCCACTATGCGGGGCAAAATTTTAGCGAACAAAGCGTTCGCTATGCGGATTGTTCGCTATGCAAGGCGTTCGCTATGCGGGGGTCCACTGTATATATATATATATTTTTTTTTTTTTTTTTTTTTTTTTTTTTCAACAAGTCGGCCGTCTCCCACCGAGGCAGGGTGATCCAAAAAAAAGAAAGAAAATCCCCAAAAAGAAAATACTTTCATCATCATTCAACACTTTCACCACACTCGCACATTATCACTGTTTTTGCAGAGGTGCTCAGAATACAACAGTCTAGAAGCATACATATATAAAGATACACAACATATCCCTCCAAACTGCCAATATATATATATATATATATATATATATATATATATATATATATATATATATATATATATATATATATATATATATATATATATATATATAAAATTTTTTTTTTTTTTTCAACAAGTCGGTCGTCTCCCACCGAGGCAGGGTGACCCAAAAAAGAAAGAAAATCCCCAAAAAGAAAATACTTTCATCATCATTCAACACTTTCACCACACTCACACATTATCACTGTTTTTGCAGAGGTGCTCAGAATACAACAGTTTAGAAGCATACACATATGAAGATACACAACATATCCCTCCAAACTGCCAATATATATATACAGTGGACCCCCGGTTAACGATTTTAATCCGTGCAAGAGGGGTAATTGTTATGCGAAATAATCGTTATGTGAATGAATTTTCCCCATAAGAAATAATGGAAATAAAATTAATCCGTGCAAGACACCCAAAAGTATGAAAAAAAAAAAATTTTTACCACATGAAATGTTAATTTTAATACACACAAACTGAAAAAGGCATGCACACTTACATGACACTTACTTTTATTGAAGATCTGGTGATGATTGATGGGATGGGAGGAGGGGAGAGCATTATCTTCTTACTGTTTAGAAGGGGAATCCCCTTCCATTAGGACTTGAGGTAGCAAGTCCTTTTCCGGGGTTACTTCCCTTCTTCTTTTAATGCCACTAGGACCAGCTTGAGAGTCACTGGACCTCTGTCGCACAACAAATCTGTCCATAGAGCTCTGTACCTCCCGTTCCTTTACGATTTGTCTAAAATGGGCCACAACATTGTCATTGAAATAGTCACCAGCACGGCTTGCAACAGCTGTGTCAGGGTGATTTTCATCCATAAAGGTTTGCAGTTCAACCCACTGTGCACACATTTCCTTAATCTTTGAAGTAGGCACAATGGATTCCACAACTGGCATAGGCTTCTCAGGGTTAGCCCCAAACCCTTCAAAATCTTTCTTAATTTCCATACTAATTCTCACCCTTTTTACCACAGGGTTGGCACTAGAAGCTTTCTTGGGGCCCATGGTCACTTATTTTCCAGAAACAGCACCGAAAACACTGTAATAATACGAAATATTCCGAGTGTATGCTTGGATGTTAGCGCGGAGGCTGCCTGGTAAACAATGGCACGGGCGGCACATGTGAGGCTGGGTGAGGGCGCACATTGGACGCGTCTCGGACGAAAATCGGTGAGCGGGTTTTTAATCGGTATGCGCGGCAAAAATTTTGCGATTAAAGTAAGCGGTATGCGAAATAATCGCTATGTGATGCCATCGTTATGCGGGGGTCCACTGTATATATATATATATATATATATATATATATATATATATATATATATATATATATATATATATATATATATATATATATACATGTATATATATATATATATATACAGTGGACCCCCGCAAAACGATTACCTCCGAATGCGACCAATTATGTAAGTGTATTTATGTAAGTGCGTTTGTACGTGTATGTTTGGGGGTCTGAAATGGACTAATCTACTTCACAATATTCCTTATGGGAAAAAATTCGGTCAGTACTGGAACCTGAACATACTACTGGAATGAAAAAAGTTCGTTAACCGGGGGTCCACTGTATATATATATATATATATATATATATATATATATATATATATATATATATATACACACACACATACATACATACATATATGTGTATATAATATGTCGTGCCGAATATGTAAAACTTGCGATCTTGGCTTAAATAGCAACGCTCATTTTGCCATATAAAACAAGCTAAAATTTGTGTATGCAATAATTTTGCAAAAATCATTCTGAACCTAAAGAAAAAAATATATTTCACTGTGTTTGTTTAGTATTAAATTATTGTAAACGTATCTAAAATATATTTAGTTGGATTAGGCTAAAACAAATTGTGCTTATTATAATAAGGTTAGGTAAGTTTTCTAAGATTCTTTTGGTGCAAAATTATAGATTTTTACATTAACATTAATGAAAAATATATATTTTTAAACATATAAGAGAAAATTTTTCGAAAGGACTTAATTTTAAATGAGTTCTTGTTAACTGACCAGTATTACATATTTGGCATGATATATACATATATATATGCATGCATGCATGTACACATATACCTTTTTTTTTTTCCAACAAACCAGCCATATCCCACCAAGGCAGAGTGACATAAAAAGAAAAACAAAAGTTTTCTTTCTAAATTTAGTAAGTTATACAGATACATACACATACAGGTATATAAAAGATTGTATAACATTTACTGAAGTTGAATTCAAATATACTTTTCTTGTATTTACACCAATAACTTTTCATATATATCCAGTTAGTCTCTGTATTTAAAATGTAGTTACGTAATACAAAAATTTTTATACCCTAAAATATGGTAGCTTTTTATTGATAACAGTATACTAGGTGACACCTTAACTTTATGAGGATTTCACCAGCAAGTATTGTAAGATACCTGTGGAGTAGAGAGCTGGGAAATTTGTGGGAGTGGAAGAGGTGCCCTTTCTAGATATATTATCGTACTGACAAACTCGTGTATTTTCCTCTGCTGAGTTGGTGATTTATCACTCAGGTAAAATGGCATGGAAGAAAAGTTCAGAATGGTGGAAAAATTGACCCCCAAAAAAAATATGCTGAATTACATTGCAGAAAAGGAGCCTCTGTTTTGTAACTTTCTTTTAAAATGCAGCTTTGTAAAGTTTTTCCGAGCCTCATACAACACGAACATATGTCAGTCACAGCACCTTATCCACTGTTATTTTTATATACAAGATCACATGATCCTTTGTTGGATTTGATAAAAGGTAACAGTTTGGTGAAAGAATGTCCATTAAAAACTCGCCTTGTTATCTGTGTCAGTTTTATTATTAAGAAAAGTTGGTTCACTGTTTACCCCATAGGTTTTTATTATGTATTTTATTTACTTATTTAGTGCTGAGCCCTTCAGTATATGGCACTAATTTGTTGGTTTTTAGAAAAAATATTTCTGCTTGATTGCAAATTAGGATATTAAGCAGTGCCTTATGAAATTATTTTATTATTTTGCCTTATTTAAATTTACTTAATCCTATTTTGTAAATCCAATTCTTTTTCTATTCAATGTTTCTAGGGCTGCATTTTATTTATTAATTATTTCACACTTTACTCTTTATTCACATTTAATATTTATATGATGGAAGAATTATATCTTTTATTTTCATATATATATCACAATAGAATTATATATTCTTTCCTTTTGTGGACTGGAGTTTTAATTAGAATATATTTTTCCAGTTACACTTTAGCCAAGACAACTTTCTATTTTAATTTTTCACCTCTGAATTTTATATAATTTCAAAGAAAAGGAAAGTTGATTATCTTTGTACTCATTGGTATATATTATAACAGACTTTTCCAGTGTATTGAATACTAATGTGCAAGACATGGCGGTAAGTGAATATGAAAACACACAAGTCTTGAAGAATGATTCCCAAGCAGTATCAAATTCCATTAAGTTTTTCAATGCAGTCCTACACTGTATTAGTATATGACTTGCTGGGCAACATTTCAGGCAATGTATAATCTAGGTTTATATATCTGTATACAGTATAAATGTTAGTGTATAAATATATTTTGCAATGTTGATATTTTGCTTAATAAATTATTATAGATTGCCTGTTGCTTCTAATGACTCCACTCAATGTAATTAGGTACATCATGTATCTTTTATGTAATTAGGCACATCATGTATCTTTTATGTAATTAGGTACATCATGTATCTTTTATGTAATTAGGTACATCATGTATCTTTTATGTAATTAGGTACATCATGTATCTTTTATGTAATTAGGTACATCATGTATCTTTTATGTAATTAGGTACATCATGTATCTTTTATGTAATTAGGTACATCATGTATCTTTTATGTAATTAGGTACATCATGTATCTTTTATGTAATTAGGTACATCATGTATCTTTTATGTTCTCTTCCTTCTTAAAACTCTCCTCATAAAAGGAAGTGATTATGAAAACAGTTTTTTTTTCACAACAGTGCGATGTCTGCTCACTTCAGGCAAAAGATTTATTGATCAAGTTGTAGTGATTGTGTTCCCTTTCAGCTGCGTCTCCTTCCCTTGGCGGGAAAAAGCTGAGGTTGTAAAAATCTGCCAATTCCTACCAACGTAGGTTGACCCAAAGAATGAAATGCATTCACCATCGCTCATTCAATAACTGTCTTTCCAGAAGTGCACTGACATTACAACTCAAATGATTCATCAAACCAAACTGTAACATTCCCAGTTATCCTTCAGAGTGCTGGCAGTGTACTTCCATTTCCAGAATTCAAGTCTTGCTTTAATAATTACAGTGTTAAAAACCCATGACTTATTCAGCTTTGTACTACGGAGAACACGTCAAAAAAAAGTAGCAAATATAGGACACAAAGACAAGACCTGCTTCATTTCAAATACATTGTCCTGACCTACTTATTTTAGTTGCTCTCTCTTACAGTTTCACCTTTAAAACAATTATCTCTATGTCACAATTGTGACATTCCTTTTCTGCAGATGTCCTTCCCCAGTTCATCTCCACTTCTCATTACCCCACCATCTCTCTCACTCTTGCAATGAAACACTGAATGACTCCTACAAGCTTAGAACTCTTGGTGACTATATTAACAGTAATAAGTAGATGTGTCCTAGGTAGTAGGTTGGTAGACAACTGCCCAGGGAGGTATTACCGTCCTGCCAAGTGAGTGTACAACGAAAACCTGTAATTGTTTTACATGATGGTAGGATTGCTGGTGTCTTTTGTCTGTCTCATAAACATGCAAGATTTCAGGTATGTCTTGCTACTTCTACTTGCACTTAGGTCACACTACACATACATGTTCAAGCATATATATACACACCCCTCTGGGTATTCTTCTATTTTCTTTCTAGTTCTTGTTCTTGTTTATTTCCTCTTATCTCCATGGGGAAGTGGAACAGAATTCTTCCTTCGTAAGCCATGCGTGTTGTAAGAGGTGACTAAAATGCCGGGAGCAAGGGGCTAGTAACCCCTTCTCCCGTATAAATTACTAAATTTAAAAGAGAAACTTTCGTTTTTCTTTTTGGGCCACCCTGCCTTGGTGGGATACAGCCGGTGTGTTGAAAGAAAGAAAGAAGTAGATTGTTTCAGTCACTGTATGGTCTGAGAGAGGTATTCCCTGTGCCCCATATCCTCAGTGCACACAAGACTACTAGCTGTACCACAGTTCACACAAGACTACTAGCTGTATCACAGTTCACACAAGACTACTACTAGCTGTACCACAGTTCACACAAGACTACTAGCTGTACCTCAGTGCACACAAGACTACTAGCTGTATCACAGTTCACACAAGACTACTACTAGCTGTACCACAGTTCACACAAGACTGCTAGCTGTACCTCAGTGCACACAAGACTACTAGCTGTATCACAGTTCACACAAGACTACTACTAGCTGTACCACAGTTCACACAAGACTACTAGCTGTACCACAGTTCACACAAGACTACTAGCTGTACCACAGTTCACACAAGACTACTAGCTGTACCACAGTGCACACAAGACTACTAGCTGTATCACAGTTCACACAAGACTACTACTAGCTGTACCCCAGTTCACACAAAACTGCTAGCTGTACCTCAGTTCACACAAGACTGCTAGCTGTACCACAGTTCACACAAGACTGCTAGCTGTACCTCAGTGCACACAAGACTACTAGCTGTACCTCAGTGCACACAAGACTACTAGCTCTACTTCAGTGCACACAAGACTACTAGCTGTACCACAGTGCACACAAGACTACTAGCTGTACCTCAGTGCACACAAGACTACTAGCTCTACTTCAGTGCACACAAGACTACTAGCTGTACCTCAGTGCACACAAGACTACTAGCTCTACTTCAGTGCATACAAGACTACTAGCTGTACCACAGTGCACACAAGACTACTAGCTCTACTTCAGTGCACACAAGACTACTAGCTCTACTTCAGTGCACACAAGACTACTAGCTCTACTTCAGTGCACACAAGACTACTAGCTCTACCACAGTGCATACAAAACTACTAGCTGTACCACAGTGCACACAAGACTACTAGCTGTACCACAGTGTACACAAGACTACTAGCTGTACCACAGTGTACACAAGACTACTAGCTGTACCACAGTGCACACAAGACTACTAGCTGTACCATAGTGCACACAAGACTACTAGCTGTACCACAGTGTACACAAGACTACTAGCTGTACCACAGTGCACACAGACTACTAACCATACCTTAAAATCCTCAAGAGGCAGAAGAGCTGCAGTTCAAGTCCTTTAAAAGGCCTAAAAGCTCCCAAAGGTCCAGATAAACACCTTTGTATTGTTCAGGAGCTGTATCTCAACATTTATAAAACCTAGCAGCTGTAGCTTAACACCCTCTCTCTAGGCTGGAATACTGCTGTACATTAACATCTCCATACAAAGCAGGTGAAATCGCAGATCTAGAGAGTGTACAGAGATCCTTTACTGCACGTATAAGTTCTGTCAAGCACCTTAACTACTGGGAACGCTTGGAAGCACTTGACTTGTACTCGTTGGAACGCAGGAGGGAGAGATATATCATAATCTACACTTGGAAAATCTTGGAAGGAATGGTCCCAAATCTGCACACAGAAATCACTCCCTACGAAAGTAAAAGACTGGGCAGGCGATGCAAAATGCCGCCAATAAAAAGTAGGGGCGCCATTGGTACACTAAGAGAAAACACCATAAGTGTCCGGGGCCCAAAACTGTTCAACAGCCTCCCATCAAGCATTAGGGGAATTGCCAATAAACCCCTGGCTGCCTTCAAGAGAGAGCTGGACAGATACCTAAAGTCAGTGCCGGATCAGCCGGGCTGTGGCTCGTACGTCGGACTGCGTGCGGCCAGCAGTAACAGCCTAGTTGATCAGGCCCTGATCCATCGGGAGGCCTGGTCATGGACTGGGCCGCGGGGGCGTTGATCCCCGGAATAACCTCCAGGTAACCCTCAAGAGGCTCAGGAGCTGTAGACCATCATCATCAAGAAGCACAAGAGCTGTAGATCAACATCTTTGTGAGGCCCAGGAGCTGGAATTTGATGCAATCACAGTAAAAATATGACCAATTAGACAAAACTAGGATGGTTATGTCCATAGAGGTTTCACTTCTCTACTGCTGTACCACGAAGGTAAGGGAACAATAATGGTTTTCTGGTGGGATGGGAAGGCTGTTAGTCTTGCTGACATATCACGGAAACCAATAGACTGATTTTTATGAAACTCACAGTCGATACCAGCTGTTACTTTTTTAAATGTTAATATTATGTATGTTTAAAAATATCAACATTAACATTCTGCCTCACAATTGGGAGGATTATTCACTCAATCTCCCTTGCCTCCTCTCTGTTACCTATTCATTCAATGCCAGTTATGAGTTCCCTGATATGTACCCATTGAGCTTGAGCACTTCTAGGTATTATTTCTGGTACACAACTGTTGTCTATCATTAAACAGAAGTTTATCTCTGTTTTTTTTTTATTTATTTTTATTTTTTTTTATGATTGATAACCATTTGGGAGGATATTTAGTCTAGAACTTTCAACGTAGGTGTCAAATCTTTTATATCTATTGAATTTCTCTGCCATTGATACTTTAAAATTTAGTCACTGTTAATCCCTGAAATAAATATGTAAATACTGCCATTATGACCTGGCTAGTCATAGATTGGGACACTCACTAGCAGACATTCAAGCCTTTACCACTACTTATACTGACTTAGTCTTGTAGGCTTTGCATCATTAATTTTTCATATTTATCTATTAGAATTTAGCTCTATTTTCATTATGCACCCCATCCCCATTCTATGTGGTAGTCAAGGGATCACAAAAGTACATGATGTCGAAGGTAAGGAAAAGTACTGTAATATTTTAGTATAATCCTATATTACTCTGACATAAAGCAAAATTATAAAATCTTACATAATACAGTATATACAAACATTTTCAGTATTAAATGAATTACAGTAGATCAGTAGTAACACTTATAAAAAAATTATAATTTCTAATGCCATAGTACACTATATTAGAAAGGCCTTATCCACATTCAGTCAAGAATTTTCATCTAGAAATGCATTCGATGAAAGATATTTCTTATACCCATATTTTCCTAGCTCTAAGAAATATCTTTGTCTATATTTTGTATATTTTATTACAGATGTATTTGATAACTTTCTAGATTACATTTCACTTTAGTTTTTATTAACTTTATAAATTAAATTTCACAGTTTAAAGATAGCAAAATGTATCACTGATACTAGTAGTAATAGTAGTAGTATATTCCTGGGAAGCATACTAAACCTATAGGGGTCATACAGTGTCAGTAATGGAAGGCAATCATATTCAGTTGGAGGGAGGATAGTTCCAGTTATGTGTACCAAGAGCTCTTCACTACCCTTCAAGGGATTCTTATCAGTAGATATAAATCTTTGTTGTTTGTAATAAACTCTAAGGCTGTATTACTGGTATACTGTAGCTGCCTTCAGATAGTATTAAAACAGGTCAAGCCAAAAGATTCTATGTACTGGTAGAGTACAAGTAAACCGGAGAAAAGGGGGGGGAGGGGTGTTAGAGTTGTTGAAAGGCTCCTGATCCAAGGAACAGGAGCCACATCTCTGAATCAAACCTGAATACCTCTTATTACTCAAGGGCTGTATAACCCTTACAGGTTTAGCTTCCCCATAATTATGATGTTTGTTTGAGGATGCTCCATCTTCAGCCTGTTAAATGCCAGAGAGATGTGCTTCCTAGTTGTACTTTTAGTGGCCCAACACAGATTATAAATAGCCAAAACACCAGAATTATAGGTACAGCACCATACAGCTATAATTAGCAACTACTCAATCTGATGTATTTAAAGTATGGCATGTCTATTGGAATTTTCTAATTTGTTATTTAATATGCACTATTTTCCTAAATTCCATAATTATTTTTTCTATTGAGACTGCTAACACTACATTATTATTATTGCAATACTTTGGTAGAAAACATATGCATTTAATTTTCTCAATAATAGCCAAAATTAAAATCTTTGATAATTTTATTTTACTATTTCAGTTTCTGACCAGAATTTTCCTATATAAAACAAACCAGTTTCATCTTTAACACATTTTTTCTCTTATATCTACATTTTCAAAAGCATTTAATACAAACTCAAACTTAATACCTTGCTTTCAGCAAATAGGATTAGGCAAGTTATTTGTGAATTGTTCCAGCCACTGAATTGTAACTTCAGGATTAGCAAGATATATCATTATCATCTGGACTAAATCTGCCATACTATTTCAAAGTTGCAATGATAATTAATTTGTTTTAAGATTTTTTTTCAAAATGTATTACTATAAATTATCATCACTTCATTATACAGATTTCACTGAGTTATTTTAGTTATCTGTAAAGTTTATTTGCATTAATCTTTTTTTAAGTGACTTCCAAAAAGCTAACGGCAGTTGCAGTGTTATACCAAAAAATCTGATACCAACAGGTAAATGTTATTGGAAATAAGACACTGACAGTACAGAATCATTTTAATACAGTATTTCACCAAAGGCTGGATTTTATCAAGTATACAGGAATAAGCAAATACAGTCTTATAAGATAAACGAGCACTCTGGGGTCAGCCTCATAGAAAGATGAGTTGCAAGTGAGGTCATGAAAATGTGAGATGTTAGGTAAAAGGACATATGTGCAACTAACATGACATTTTATTGTGGCAACGTTTCGCTTTCTAGGAGCTTTATCAAGCCGCTACAAACAATACATGGACACAGAGGGTATACATGTATATGGGCTTAGAATGAAGTGTAATATAATACTAGTGGTGGTAGTAGTAATAATACAGTATGGTAGACCAATCAACTTGCACATGAGTAAAAGGTAAAAGCTATTACTTGGGTAGCATAAAAATAGGTTAGACAAATATTTGGTTGGATTTGAAAATGTCTGTTTCAGTGTTCCTCCTCTCTTACGTTCTTGTGTAGTATTAGCAGCAGAGACTGTGATGGCAGGGTTTATTATTTTGAGGAGGATTTTTTGTTAATACTTCAGAGACGATGAAGCTTGCCTTTATTTTGCTTGATTGTGTTAGAAACAGTGATTAATGACGATTCAAGGCATTTATGACTGTGAAAATTGGGTTCTCTGATCACTAGTTGGGCGTCGTTGAATTTCATGAGGTGATTGGTGGAATTCTGGTGTTGTGCGCAGACATTGTTCAAGTTATGATTCCTAGATATGTTAATGTGTTCATGAGGCATGTTTTGAGGTTCCTTGCTGTTTCACCTACATGTATCCTGTCACAGCTTCCACAAGGTATAGTGTAAACTCATGTATTGACTTGTTCATGGTGGTTCGATTTTATCTTGGTTAGATCCCTTATGGAACTGCTGGATGCAATGGCGACTCTAGTGCTAGTTTGTGCAAGTACATACCTTGGAAACTCTCAGTGCAACCTGGCTGTTGGGAAGGATTATAACTTTGATAGGAGTGGTGTTGGTGTGTGGAGAATTGATGATCTGAAGAGCTCTTTTCTTGCAGTCTTTGATGAAAAGGAAAGGAAAATGTAGATCAGTGCAGTTTTGGTGTATGTAAGTACATTACTCGTCAAGAAACTCAGGACTACAAATTCAGTATTCTCTTGGGAAAAATCCGATGGTGGTGCATCTTTTGGTCTTAGTATCTTGACTGGAATAGAAGTGGGCGAGATCATTTTTGTTGGTAGGTTTACGGTAAACTTGAAATCTTAGATTATCTACTTTGTGAATGAGGGCGTATAAGAATGGTAGCTTGTCATTGGACTCTTCTTCTAGTGTAAACTGGATAGCCAGTTCAACTGCGTTGAGCCTTGCCTGAGGATTCCACACCTCAAAACGTTTGGGAGTTATTATGAGGACGTCGTCCACATAACATAAAAAGTGACACTGGTGAAGTGTTCAGCTTCCAAGTGCTCCATATACAAGTTGGCTAAGATGGTGCTAATGAGGCACCCCATTCCCATACCATAGGTTTGTTTGTAGAGCCTGTTATTGAAAGAAAAGTAATTGAAATTAATGCAGAACTCAATCAAGTCGACAAAATCTCTGGGAGGTAGAGGAAGATTAAAGTCCTGATTGACTTCACGTCGTAGAACGTCAATGGCTTGTTGGGTAGGTAGTTTAGAGAAGAGAGAGGTTACGTCCAAACTACTTAGTGTCTTGTTTAGGATGGAGAGGTTTCTGATGTGCTTGAGAAGGTCGCCTGAATGCTTAAGATGAGCGGGGCTGATGGTCCCAGAAGGAAGGAAAGATGTTTGACAAGAACTCCAGTTAGTTTGTGTGGTGCACTGCCTATACCTGATGTGATTGGTCTGAGAGGAATATTATGTTTATGGGTCTTGGGTAAACCATACACTGATTTAGGGTTGCTGGGTAACAAGTACAGAAATTTCTTCCCTTCATTAGTGCTTTTGAGTATTTGTCTGGTTTTGTATAGGAAATCTTTGGTGAGTATCTCCCACTGTTGTGTGCTGATGGGTTTGTATGTAGACTGATCATTCAAAAGGTCCATCATTTTGGTGTTGTAGTCACTGGTGTTGACGATAATATTCGGGTCATTGGCGAGGTCCTTAAGGACAGTGATATAATGTCTAGGAAGATTAGTAGAAGGCAGATCACATAAAGCTGCAGTGAGAATGCAACAGTGACTACAACACCAAAATGACAGACCTTTTAAATGATCAGTCTACATACGAACCCATCAGCACTCGACAGTGGGAGACACCAAAGATTTCCTATACAAAACCAGACAAATACTCAAAAGCACTAATGAAGGGAAGAAACTTCTGTACAGTGGACCCCTGCTTAACGATCACCTCCCAATGCGACCAATTATGTAAGTGTATTTATGTAAGTGCGTTTGTACGTGTATGTTTGGGGGTCTGAAATGGACTAATCTACTTCACAATATTCCTTATGGGAACAAATTCGGTCAGTACTGGCACCTGAACATACTTCTGGAATGAAAAAATATCGTTAACCGGGGGTCCACTGTAGTTTGGACATAACTTCTCTCTTCACTAAAGTACCTACCACACAAGCCATTGACGTTCTACAACATAAAATCAATCAGGACCTTAATCTTCCTCTACCTCCCGGAGATTTTGTCGACTTGATTGAACTTTGCATTAATTTCAATTGCTTTTCTTTCAATAACAGGCTCTGCAAACAAACCTATGGTATGGGAATGGGGTCCCCAATCAGTGCCGTCTTAGGAAACTCGTATGTGGAGCACCTGGAAGCTGAACACTTCAACATCAGCATCACTTGGTTATGTTATGTGGACAATGTCCTCATAATAACCTCCAAACGTTTGGAGGTGCAGAATCTTCGGGCAAGGCTCAATGCAGTTGAACTGGCTATCCAGTTTACACTAGAAGAGTCCAGTGACAAGCTACCTTTATAGATGTCCTCATTCACAAAGTAGATAATCTAAGATTTCAAGTTTACCGTAAACCTACCAACAAAAATGATCTCGCTCACTTATATTCCAGTCAAAATACTAAGACCAAAAGATGCATCACCATCGGATTTTTCCTAAGAGAATACCGAATTTGTAGTCCTGAGTTTCTTGACGAGGAATGTACTTACACCAAACCTTCACTGATCTACATTTTCCTAACTTTTTCATCAAAGACTGCAAGAAAAGAGCTCTTCAGATCATCAATTCTCCATGCACCAACACCACTCCTAACAAAGTTATAATCCTTCCCAACAGCCAGGTTGCAATGAGAGTTTCCAAGGTACTCGCACAAACTAACACTAGAGTCGCCATCGCATCCAGCACCTCCATGAGGGATCTAACTTAGACAAAATCAAACTACCATGAACCAATCAATGCAGGAGTTTACACTATAGTAGGTGAAACGGTAAGAAACCTCGAAACATACCTCAATGAACGCATTAATGCATGCAGGAATGATAACTTGAACATTCAATACTGGAATTCCACCAATCAACTCATAAAATTCAACAGCACCCGACTAGTGATCAGAGAACCCAACTTCCACAGACATAAAAGCCTTGAATCATCATTAATCATAGTTTCTAACACGAGCAAACGCTGTATAGTCCTTGTGGCTTAGCGCTTCTTTTTGATTATAATAATAATAATAATAACACGAGCAAAATAAAGGCAGCTTCATCTCTAAAGTATCAGCAAAAAATCCTCCTCAAAACAATAAACCCTGCCATCACAGTCTCTGCTGCTAATACTACACAAGAACATAACAGAGGAGGAACACTGAAACAGACCGTCTCAAATTCAACTGCTATTTTTATGCTACCCAAGTAATAGCTTTTTACCTTTTACTCATGTGCAAGTTGATTGTTCTACCATACTGTATTATTACTACTACCAGTAGCATTACACCTCATTCTAAGCCCATATATACCCTACATGTCCATGTATTGTTGGTAACGCCTTGATGAACCTCCTGGAGAGTGAAACGTTGCCACAATAAATGTCACATTAGTTGAACTTGTGTCCTTTTACCGAACACACTGTCGGTATTTCTACCAACATTTATACAAAATGTGACATGAAGTCTGGTAGGGGGGTGGAGCTTAGGTTTATGTTTATATGAATCTTGGATAATGTACACAATGGATGCACATCAGCCAATATATACATTCCATTGTTTGATATGGTGGATCACTGCTGCTTCGAAAATTGTCTCTAGGCTTATTCTCATGGTATAGCTATTGTGCTTTACTTCTCTCCATGTGAGGAGGAGGGTTGCATGTGTTGGTTTTACCCCTCCTGCAAGCATATTTGTTCCTGTGTCTGAAGGTCTTGGCCAGTCGCCCCAATGTAGAATTTGTGGCATCTACTACACAGTCTGCTGTGCAAGTAGTTCTGGATCTAGGCTTCTAATGATCTCTTTGATGGTTTTGGCAGTAAGAACTGCTACATCCACATTGGTTTTTGGAGAATTGGGGCAGTGGTGATGGTAGTCTGCCTTGCGAGGAAGAACCTTTCCTCTATCCACGTTTGTATCCTCTTTGGGTATTCCATGTATGAGGTAGCCTTTTTGTTTGTAAGGAGTGGACAATGTGTGTTGGGAACTTTAAGTGGGTCAATATCTCCTCCATGTTTTCTTATTCTTATAAAACATATATATTACTACAAATCTGGAGTGCTTGGAGGAAGATACTTATGGTAACTTCCTGCTTTGTTATAGGTTTCCTCCTCTGAGCACTCCAAATTGGCAGTGATAATATTAAGGCTGCATTTACCAACACACATTCACCTCTACAAACAGAAAGGCTGCCTCATATACAGAACACTTAAAGAGGATCTAAACATCAACAGAGGACTGGTCCTCCCCACTAGGCAGACTGCCATCACCACTGACCTAATTTTCTGAAATGCCAACACGAATGTAGCAGTTCTTATTACCAAAACTATCAAAGAGATCACCAGAAGACCTAGACCCAGAACTACTTGCACAATATGAATCTATAGCATACCATACAGTAGATGCGATAAATTCTACATTGGGGAGACCAACCGAGTGCTTCAAACATGCCTTCAAGAACATAAATATGCCTGCAGGAGGAATAAAATCAACATAGTCCTTCACAACCTACATTTTTACATCATGGTGAGGAAGAGCACATCAGTTATACCAAAATAATGACAGGGCCAGATACTGAATTTTGGAAGCAACAGTGATCCATCTCGCCTAACAGGGGAATGTATATGTTGGGTGGACCTAGTGCCCGCATTGTCCACGATTCCTACAATAAACAAAATAAACCTGTCACCTTAGCCCCGCCCCCTCTCACCAATACCTGTCCTCGCTCTCACAATTTTTATGACTTCACACGTGATCCGTCTTTTCCTGACCTCAGGGTACTCGTTAGCCTTATAGGATGGTATATTTGTGGTATTAAAAATATTCTCTGCTACTAGTGTATTTCCACCTGTTGGATTTGTCATTGTCTACCTAGGTATTGTAAATATTATTTATGAAATAAAGTAGATTCATACTTTTAGTAAGCTAACAACTATACAACATTGCATACATTAATGTCTTCAGTTACACAGTCAATTCAGCCTCCCCAAAATTATAGTCATATTTACACTTACTTTAAGAAAATATGTTATCACAGTGTTTGGTATTTTATAGGATACATTATGTATCGAGTTTTATTTATAATCTTTTTATACCACAATAACAAGAGGAGAAAAACAGCATGCTAAATCCTTATCATACAAATTTACAAATAAAATTACTATCCCAATAATTTAACCAAACTATTTGTTGGCATTTTCATCAACTTTTCCACTCTGCTCAGAGGTTAAGAGGTTACTCAAGTACTTATTTGTCGACATTGGTGATGAAACACCTGGGGTGGCCATCACTGTACTGGGAGTAGCAATAGTTGGTGCAATCATAACTGAAGGGGATGTAGGCTCCTGGGGTGTAATAGTGGGTAACGTTGGTGGAGTAGAAGCGGCAGCCAGGAGAGGCGAGGAATTTCTCGATCCTGATTCAGTGTTAGACTGTGTTGTCTCTCCAATGCTGATGAATGGATTGATCTGTAAATATTGATGAAATATAGTGTAGCTATTTTTGCTATTAAGCATTACAATAAGTTTGAAAACTTTAAAGTGATAATGCTTAATGATTCTTCATCACTAAAGAGTGTAATTTTGAAGTTGAAACCAAATGTAAGCCAATTTATGAAAATATAATATTAAATACAACTGTAAGAATTGAGGATGAAGCAACTCCAATCACAGAATGTAGTATGGTTCTGTGCTACCAAGAGCAACAGAACATGCAAAGGTTTTCAGGTTACTTCACACTAACTCATAATGTGGAACAAATACATTTATCCTCAACATGAGTTTACAGACAAATCAATGAAATAACTTATAATTAAAACTCAAGATGACATTCTCACTTTACTAGCAGCTTGAGCCTTGGCTTGAGCTTTCTTTTCTGCTTTCTCAGTGGTCTGCTGAGCCATCTGAACAGCTGGGAGGCGAGCCTGGGGCCGTGGGTTGGATTCATCCTCCAGGAATCTGATGAATGCTTGAGAGAGGGACTGTAGAAAGAGGCATCTTCTTAATCAATATGTCAAGTAACATTTAGCAGTTTTTTCAGCAAGAGAAATTAAAGAACTATGTAATCCACATGTATCATCATTCAATTCTGTTTAGTCAACCTTATTTAACAGTAAAAAATGTATCATGCCAAAACACTTGAAACAAAGACCAACATGCAGATTCTTTCAAGACTCACTGTATGGTCCAGAACATCAACTTTTGATGTAACACGGACATTACTAGCTGGTGGGGCAAGGAAGTTTGCTATTGATGATAGCCATGAAGTTCCATGCATGTCCAGTCCTGTTCGAGAACGCTCCTCCCCAGAAAAGTCCAACACCTCGGCAATAATTCTGAGTACTTCTTGACGTTTGTCTGCTGGGGTTGCAAAGTAACCCACAAGCAGATTACGTAGAAGGGGTCTGTTGATATTCATTTTTATAGATTTTATTTAATAAAAAATTAAATAAGATATAAACAGTAACTAAATACCATCACAAGCCAAAACTCAATGTTTTAGGTATGCACATATTAAGCAGTGACATTAATTGAACTGAGTCTAAAGAATGTTTCCTATTCCCCAGGAGCTGTATAACCCCTATGGGTTCAACGCTTCCCTTATGAATATAAAAATAATAATGTATATATGTAACTTTAAGAGCACTTCACAACTATACAAGACTGCAAATAGTTACAGTACTGCACATAGCTATACTACTACTACACACAGCAATAACAATACTATTACATATACAGTACTGTACTAGTGTATATTGAAGAAGTCCCTGGTGGACAAAACATTGCCTTAATAAATGTCTTAAGTTTTATATGTGCCCATTTATGTAAGCATAAAGTACTAAATAACAAAAGGGCACAATACCGTGACTGGAACAATACCCAAATAACCCACACATAAAGTACTATACTTATAGCTTCCTCTTTTACAACATTCAGTATTACTTATAAAGTACAAACAGAACAAAAAAAAGTTATTTTATGATTACTCACTTATCAACCTTTGCGTCTGAGGACGACTTAAGACAAATAACTTCGTCACGTGCCTTGCGGGCAACCTCTTCCTGGGATGTCACTATTGGTACCAGGAAAAAGGGAAAACTTAGCTAATATTTGTGATGTATACCACAACTGGCTCTGGTGCTATATGCACTGGTTGCATTGTTAATGTTTTCATAAGCAATGACTGCTGACTGTAAAACATGTGCCAATAGCAGAAACTAATTAAACATTATATTTTCTGGAACATTAACAATTACTGATAGCACAGATAACCTTACTAGCATTATACATTTGTGAAATATGATTAACCACTTTATAAATTTATTTTTTTCCATCATATTCACTCTACTTGGGATTGAAAAAAAGCTAATGTAATGAAAAGCATAAATACACAATTTATATTTAATTTTTAAAGAAATTTATCATTGATCAATTATAAATTATGGCAATATTTAAATATGCAATTTTTATTTTTTTTTTTAAGAATTCTCTTTAAATTTATTCCATTTTGAAATCCTTGAAATTCTATACCATATGTTAATTGTGTCATAGTCACCAATGATTTAGAGTACATATCTAATTTTTCACTTCTTGAAAGAAGAATTAAGCACCTACACCACCACCAAGGACAACTTATAGCTAAATGTTACTGATGATATGATTACTTTGTTCTTGTATTGATGCACATGATATCTGCAGTTTGAATTCATTTGTAATCATATCACTTTTAAGCAAATGTACTAACTGAAAGCATTAACAATTATGCACATAATATATCAGGCAATTTACTGTACTGTAGAGCATTCCAAAGAAAATCAACATAGTATATACAGTATATCACAATATATAACAGGTGTATTTCAGCTCGCAATCATTAACACAATGTAAAATAGCAAGTACTGTAATGCATTTTGAATTATTAAATTAATAATTGAAATACCTAAGAAAATGTTGGATATTCATCCATAAATACCTTCATACCCACCAAAAGATCCAATGATAAACCTGCGATGTGTCCCAGGCTACCGGTGTGTAAATTTAAGGCAACTAATTACTACTGAGCAGACAAGCCAAACCCAAAACCCAAGCAGTCTGCAATATCATTTACAACTTGCCCCTAAACACTGCTCATTAACACAAATCTGCATCAAGTGTTGAACCAACAACACACAAGTAAAATGATTCTTAGAGTGGAGATAAAATATCATTCAGCAGGATTTACAATTAACCTTTAAATTAAAGTTTTATATTAAGTCTTCAACTTAAAATAATCATGTTACAGAATATTTATTAACAATGAAATACATAAAGAATTTACAACCTACAAACCATAACTAATGGTGAATAAAAGTATTATTTTAAATGACTTATTCAATGACATGAAATAATTAAATGTATTTAGTATTGATAAATTTTAAAGCATTTGTGAAATGAGATTCAGTGAACCAGCCCAGCTACTAGATAAGCAAGTTATTTCTTCCATGTGATATGGATACTATGGTAACTTCATGTCCTCATAAATTTAATTAAATAAATTTCTTATTTCATTATTAAATATCTGACTGACTACATTCAAAACTTTTCTAACACATTTCATGATGCAACACAAAATTCTGCAAAGCTGGATATGCTAAGGAGATCATTTTTGCCATGGTTAACTTAGTCAAAAGTTGCTTTATATAGTCAATGTTTGACTGTCTAAATTCATATTTTGAACAGATATTTTCTTTGTCCAGTGCCATAAATTTTCAAAGTTTAGTAAATGCTTGTCCTAAAAATTGTGCATAAAGCATAATCTGATTATCAGGCCAAAAAAATATTTCAAGTTCTTCAAAAATACTTAAGAGAAATTATTTTTGTTTTTAGCTGTAAGACTCTTGAAAAGTTATCTTCCCAACTGTTTATCTAATATGGACAACAATACCTGTAGACCTTCCTTCAAGTGCCTTTATGCTGAAGAAATTAATCCAAAGAACTGAAGTTAATCTCGTTTTCTTTAATCAAACCCAATTACTTTCCATTTCCCGGCACTGTATGACCTTTACAGGTTTAATGCTTGCTAATGAATACAACAATACATGAACACCTCCAGTGAGAGGAGTGTCTTAGTAACTGACACATTACTGACATCTATAGATCAAACTGTATAATTAATTACCTTAAGCATAAATATATCTGGTATAAAGAATAATCTTTATCTTACAACTTAACTGCCTGGAGGATGACTACATCTTCACATCTGCTCATGCTAAACATTTATAACACTTGCTGTGTACTGTTACTCTGTATTGTAAATATCTTGTTAAAATTTTTAAATGTTGCTTAAACATCTTAGCCAAACTGAACTTTTTTTCAGATTTCAGTAGAGAAAGACCAGTGAACAATGGAAATGCATATAGGTTACATAAACAAGTATAATCTTATCTACCAGGAACTGCAATGTATATTACTCATTAGGAATACTGAAATATACAATTAATTACACTAAAAGCTACATAGTAAAAATTAGTTTTTAACTAATCCAAACATGACATTATTGATAAATAAGAATAAACAATAAAATAGGCATGAAGATAAGCAAGCAGGATCATATGTTAGAGTTAAAATACAGTACAAGTTCTTCAAACTTATCAAGCAATAAAGGAAATAAAACAACTGGAGGTCAATACGAGCTGTGGGTAGGATGGGTGGGAGAAGACCGTGCAGTCAGTAGGGTGGGTATTACATAGCCACTGGTTAACATGCACACACCAGTACCTGATGTAATACTCACGCCTCCGTCCCGCCTATTCGCATGCCGCTGATGCAGACATTTCCCTCGCTGGTCTGCCAAAGCTTCTGCCAGACAGTCTTGAGTGGGCTGGCTGGGTCAGCTAGCAGTATACGAGCATGTGGTATGATGGGGAGCTACCATGCTACTAAATGTACAAACCCTCAAATCCAACTTTCTCTCAACTGGCTTATTTTTAACTTTTCTTTTATAAATATAATGAAAGCCCACAAACACTTCTCCAAAACCAAGACTCACCAGACTGGTTTTCAACTTTGCTGGTTTGTCTTGTGGCACCTTGCTATATATATATACATATTTTTTTTTGTAGGTAGTATTAGCATTTCACCCACTGTAATTATGTTGGAGACCTGAAGATAGCCCAAAAGCTAGTAGAGTATTGTAAAAAATATAAAAAAAGCCTGACTGTTGCAAAGAGGCATCTCAAAATGCCTGCAACTGAGGCCTGGAGATATAAGTATTCAGTAAAGAACTTAATGTCAAACATGCTATCAGCATTTGGTCTGTAGCTAGTGCTTGGACAGTAGTAACCAGACATTAAAATGCAGTTGGCATAAATTGTGGCCTGCAACAGAGATGAAGTTAAAAGTTCAGTCTGACTGCATGGTTTCCAGGTTGTTCAGAAGAGGAAGATCACAGAATTGTTGAACTTGACTAAAAACATATCTTGGACCACTGCACAAATGTTAGCTGAAGTTAACAGTAAAGAGAGATTACGAATGTAGTCAACAGAGCCTCACTAGTTCACTCCTTCAATGATGGAGAAATAATGGAGATGATATCACATATTAATTCTAAAAAAAAAAAAAAGTAATGATATGGAGATGGTGCTCAACAGTTTAAAAAAAAGTGCCCCTAAAATATAGACTAGACTTGAGCAAACAATGCTTAGTAGCAGAACATCAGCTTATCTCTGTTTTTAAAATTCAAATTACTCTAACCACAAAGAAGACAAAACACATGAACCAAATGAAGCAACTGATATGTTATTAGAAACCTAGATTTTTTCTTTATTCTTTTAATGAAGTGCTAGACCTATGTGGATTATTCAGCACAAAGAGTGATAGAGGCTTGATCCTCCAGCCAGTAATCAGCCCAGTAATTGTTCCATCAAACTTTTAAAACTCTGCATCTGAAGCTTCACCAACACCAGATATTTCAAAAAAGATCCATCATGCAAGCTGCCCTCATGCCAGATGTAACTTTCCCAGCAGTTTCACTAAGTAATATACTTCTTTTTCAAAGCAGAAATGAAGATGATAAGTATTTGACAAATACATTACAGGTGTTTCTTCTTATTTTACATTCCCAGCCAAACTGGGAAATCCTAAAGACCAGTTCAGACTTAGTCCCAATGGGACCAGATTTCAGGGTTTGTACTTATACAAACAGCATGGAACATACAGGTGTAATTGCCATGCTAAGAATTCAAGAGCAATGTTGATTTTCTAAGTTTTCTCCAGAAAGAGAGGTGAGTAGCCTTGAGATATTACGTTACCTCAACGAGAAAAGCATAAATAATTATTCTTATTATAAAAATAAACAATCTAGATAATTTCCTGAGTATAACAAAATTTGGAGTAATATATTTAAAAGTTTTCAGTTAGGATGTACAGTAGCTCAAAATAAAAAAAAATTCCATTGTAGGTAGGGTAATGATGAAATGCACTCTCTCTTATAAATGGTATGGCAGTTGCAACCATGCATTAGATCAAAGATGTCATGCATGCTCTCAAATATATCCTGACCATTTATTTATTGTTTTCATGCTAATGATTGCATCATAATACTATACTGTACTTACCATCAATTATAATAAAATTCTTATTGTAGGTTATTTGATTAATAACCTGTTACTATTTTGTGGCACAATTGATTACTTTTAATTACCTATTTGCATTTACAGAGGAATGGAGAGGTGAGCTCAAGGTGTTTGGACTCTCCTCTTAACATTCAACTAGCTGACCAAGCCCTGTCAATATCTGTTTTATGAACCTATGTATGAAATTTGCTGCCAGTCATTCAGTTCATTCCACTTTATTACCACATACAGTATACAGTGATTTGTTTTCTGATATCCATGTGGCTCATTTGAGTATCATGCTTTCTTGTCCTTAAATCCCTGGAAAAGAGCCTGTTCTCACCTATCCTATTTCCTGGAGTAGTACTTTGTATTTATTAATCCTATCACTTCTTGTTCTATGCTCCTCTAGAGACAAGATCCTTGCTTTGGAAGCCTTCCTCATAGGTTAATCCTCTTAGTTCTGGTATTAGTGTGGAGACATGCATTTGGGGAGGTACTACCGTCCTACCAAGTGAGTGTAAAACGAAAGCCTGTAATTGTTTTACATGATGGTAGGATTGCTGGTGTCCATTTTTCTGTCTCATAAACATGCAAGATTTCAGGTACGTCTTGCTACTACTTCTTACACATAGGTCACACTACGCATACATGTACAAGCATATATATATATACTTGTTGAAAAAAATATTTTTTTTTTATTATTTTTATTATCACACCGGCCGATTCCCACCAAGGCAGGGTGGCCCGAAAAAGAAAAACTTTCACCATCATTCACTCCATCACTGTCTTGCCAGAAGGGTGCTTTACACTACAGTTTTTAAACTGCAACATTAACACCCCTCCTTCAGAGTGCAGGCACTGTACTTCCCATCTCCAGGACTCAAGTCCGGCCTGCCGGTTTCCCTGAATCCCTTCATAAATGTTACTTTGCTCACACTCCAACAGCACGTCAAGTATTAAAAACCATTTGTCTCCATTCACTCCTATCAAACACGCTCACGCATGCCTGCTGGAAGTCCAAGCCCCTCGCACACAAAACCTCCTTTACCCCCTCCCTCCAACCCTTCCTAGGCCGACCCCTACCCCGCCTTCCTTCCACTACAGACTGATACACTCTTGAAGTCATTCTGTTTCGCTCCATTCTCTCTACATGTCCGAACCACCTCAACAACCCTTCCTCAGCCCTCTGGACAACAGTTTTGGTAATCCCGCACCTCCTCCTAACTTCCAAACTACGAATTCTCTGCATTATATTCACACCACACATTGCCCTCAGACATGACATCTCCACTGCCTCCAGCCTTCTCCTCGCTGCAACATTCATCACCCACGCTTCACACCCATATAAGAGCGTTGGTAAAACTATACTCTCATACATTCCCCTCTTTGCCTCCAAGGACAAAGTTCTTTGTCTCCACAGACTCCTAAGTGCACCACTCACTCTTTTTCCCTCATCAATTCTATGATTCACCTCATCTTTCATAGACCCATCCGCTGACACGTCCACTCCCAAATATCTGAATACGTTCACCTCCTCCATACTCTCTCCCTCCAATCTGATATTCAATCTTTCATCACCTAATCTTTTTGTTATCCTCATAACCTTACTCTTTCCTGTATTCACCTTTAATTTTCTTCTTTTGCACACCCTACCAAATTCATCCACCAATCTCTGCAACTTCTCTTCAGAATCTCCCAAGAGCACAGTGTCATCAGCAAAGAGCAGCTGTGACAACTCCCACTTTGTGTGTGATTCTTTATCTTTTAACTCCACGCCTCTTGCCAAGACCCTCGCATTTACTTCTCTTACAACCCCATCTATAAATATATTAAACAACCACGGTGACATCACACATCCTTGTCTAAGGCCTACTTTTACTGGGAAAAAATTTCCCTCTTTCCTACATACTCTAACTTGAGCCTCACTATCCTCGTAAAAACTCTTCACTGCTTTCAGTAACCTACCTCCTACACCATACACTTGCAACATCTGCCACATTGCCCCCCTATCCACCCTGTCATACGCCTTTTCCAAATCCATAAATGCCACAAAGACCTCTTTAGCCTTATCTAAATACTGTTCACTTATATGTTTCACTGTAAACACCTGGTCCACACACCCCCTACCTTTCCTAAAGCCTCCTTGTTCATCTGCTATCCTATTCTCCGTCTTACTCTTAATTCTTTCAATTATAACTCTACCATACACTTTACCAGGTACACTCAACAGACTTATCCCCCTATAATTTTTGCACTCTCTTTTTTCCCCTTTGCCTTTATACAAAGGAACTATGCATGCTCTCTGCCAATCCCTAGGTACCTTACCCTCTTCCATACATTTATTAAACAATTGCACCAACCACTCCAAAACTATATCCCCACCTGCTTTTAACATTTCTATCTTTATCCCATCAATCCCGGCTGCCTTACCCCCTTTCATTTTACCTACTGCCTCACGAACTTCCCCCACACTCACAACTGGCTCTTCCTACACACCCTGCCTCGGTGGGAGACGGCCGACTTGTTGAAAAAAAAAAAAAATACACACCCCTCTGGGTTTTCTTCTATTTTCTTACTAGTTCTTCTTTTCTTTCTTATTTCCTGTTATCTCCATGGGGAAGTGGAACAGAATTCTTCCTCCATAAGCCATGCGTGTTGTAAGAGGCGACTAAAATGCCAGGAGCAAGGGGCTAGTAACCCCTTCTCTTGTATATATTACTAAATGTAAAAGGAGAAACTTTCGTTTTTCCTTTTGGGCCACCCTGCCTTGGTGGGATAGAGCCGGTGTGTTGAAAGAAAGAAAGACATGCATTTGGATCTCCATGGGGAAGTGGAACAGAATTCTTCCTCCATAAGCCATGTGTGTTGTAAGAGGCAGCTAAAATGCCAGGAACAAGGGGCTAGTAACCCCTTCTATATACATTACTAAAGTTTAAATGAGAAACTTCTGTTTTTCTTTTTGGGCCACCCTGCCTTGGGGGGATACAGCCGGTTTATTGAAAGGAGAACATGCATTTGGACTTCAGGTTTCACTTTGCCTTTAGCTAGGCGAGGGTTCCACACTGTTGTTCGTTACTCACTTACTGGTTACACAATGTGCTTACACAGAAGCAGACTGGGTCTTAACCCAGCCCAGCAGCCCACCGGGCACTGCCCAAATGCCCATATGGAAAGTCTGCATCTGTAGCTATAGGACCAGAACTAAGCTCACTGTGTCCAGTCTTCAGTCTATCGATACATTTTTATTTTTTCCAATTTCCAGTTACCCAAGCCATTGTTCTACCACACTGTTTGCAAAGACTAATATAATTCTGGAACTTCTTCTTCTTTAGTTAATAGTAGCTATTACCCTGTTCAGCCTGTTGATGGAGTTACAAAATCTGTATTCTTTCATATATTGAGTAGGTGTGCCCTCTATGCACCTTCTGACATACGAGAGGTATAGTATTTGGATAAAAACAAGATACAGTACCTTCAACTGTATGTCTATTTCTACGTTGGGTTTAACTTGGCTACTTCTAGTACATACATGCTTGTTACAGCTCAGGTGTGTAGGCTGTTTAATCAGTATTCCATTTAAAATATTTGCATATCAGTGGATCATTAAGAAGTGTTTGGCTTCATTTTTTAAAGCATTACAAATGGGGATTATTTTATGTATGCAGAAAAATTGACCTGTTCCAAGTACCATTACACTTACCATTCTTTCATACTGTACTGCTAAATGATCACATATTAAGTTTGCACTAAAAGTAAAAACTACATTATTCCAATTGCCTAAAAAATATATACAGCTATACATAATGCACTCTGAAAAATATTTAATCTGGCCAAGTGTTCTCTAAAAATCTTTTACCCATTTAATTAACATTAACAAATCTCATACATATAAGTACTGTAATTAGTAAAGCACTGCATTTAAAAAAAATTCAGTTACATCCACATTAGCATTTTTTCTATATTAAAACACTATAAAAGTTATACAGTTCAAACATTGCTATATTACCCTTTGCAACAATAAAATGAAACAAAATATATATAAACATTCTTTTCAAGCATACAAAATAACTGTTAACACTACAATCATCTGCAACTAGCATCACACACAAGCTAACAACCTTAAACTAGCATGCTAAAACTTCATGCAAATGTAGTCAAAGAACCATGTCATATTAACCATTTATGACCACAAAATCAGCATGAAAGTCCAGTATTACAAAAATAATATAAAATAAATTTTTATCCTTGGTTAACAATGAGAGAATGTTGCATGACAGACGTGTGGGGGTGCATATTAGTGTTAATTGTCCACATAGCACATGCATTGAGTCTGTAAATGTAAAGTGTGTTTATAACAGCGTGACTGTAAATGCAATATATTTACAGTAATGTACTACAAAAATCCATATTAAAAATAGCATAAATATTTTCTGTTTAGTTGGAGACCGACTTAAGGAGAATAAGTTAATAGAAAGGGAATGGCCTCTACAGTATGCTACTATATAAGACTGGCTATGTATGAACCATATCTATAGGTGAAAAATAATTCTTTCACAAATGGTCTGGTTAATGTCTATGATTATCCAGACTGACAAAGATTTTTTCAGCTTCATTTCCCCCCAAAAGCAAACTTACTTTCATAATTAACCCACAAATAGGAAATAAAGATTTAAATGATGTTACAGCCTATCTTTAACTATTATCAAGCCATGACTTTGAATGGCATTAAGGTCATTATTAGGTGGAAATGGAGATGTCACATTGGGAAACAGCTGCATGCTAGACTACCTGTGAAAACACTATCCTAAGAATGTTTTTTTTAACACATCAGCCACTTCCCACTGAGATAGGGTGACCTACAAATGAAGAAACATTTTCATCATCGTTCACTCCATCACTGTCTTGCCAGAGGCACAACGATACTACTGTTCAAAAACTGCAACGTATCCCCACCTCTCGTTCAGAGTGCAGGCACTGTACTTCCTGCACTCTGAAGGATGGGTGGTAATATGTTGCACTTTTTGAACTCTAGTATCGGCATGGCTCTGGTAAGACAGTGATGCAATGAATGATATGTTAATTATTGATGGCAAAATGCTTTTCTTTTATATCCCTTACTATCCACTAGAGTTATTCTATTTCTCATATAAAATCTGAAGATAAGAGCAAAAATAACAAAATAATGCTCAATATAAATAGGGAAGTCAATTTAAAAGATTATCATTTAACGAGTTAATCACATGCTGTATGCTGTTTAGATAAAACATTTTTTTTTTCTTCCAACACACTGGGCATCTCCCATCGAGACAGGGTGACCCAAAAGAGAAGAAAGACTTTCATCATCACTCACTCCATCACTATCTTGCCAGAGGTGTGCTGATACTACAGTTAAAAAAAACTGCAACATATCTCCACATTAATTGTTATTCCAATTAATGTCAAAAGTTACCTGAATTCTATGAGGTTAGGTTAGGTAAGGTTTGTCAAGAAACAGGGCAAGTGTTTCCTTATGAGGGTCTTAGACATATGATGACCTGCAGTTGGAGCTTCTGGTCATCTGACCGAGGCCTTCCACTGGCTTACCCCTCCACCCCTTAAAAATTTTTGCCTATAATTAAAACCATTTCATATATAACTCTTAGAGATGCAATAACAATTATTATGAGAGAAATATGTTTGATTTTAGGCACTGTATCACTAAATCTGGATGCAACAATGGAGTGGCCATGTACCCACAATTTGAAGGACAAAGTAATGGCATGCAATGACATGGTAAAACTAAAATGTGCACTTAGAACTGTTTAAAGTGATCGAAGGTCGAGGTGGCGTTAGCAGTACTGTGGGTTGTGTGCAAGCCTGTTTGTGAGATCTCACCAAGCAGTCTGAGATCAGCAAGCACCTCAGCGTTACCGTGTGAGATTACACCAACAAGACCCAGTGCGTGCAGCAAGTGGTGCTCACCAGTTAAGAGTGATGTTAAGTAAAAGGAAAATAATATTAGAATGTTAAGCCCAAGTTATAAAACTATGCTCAGTAACAGTTGTATTAAGCATGTGCTGTTTTCAAAATTAGGTGCAATTAAAAGTCACTTTATAGTTAATAGTATATACAACTTTTAAACCCAATTACTGCAAATAAAACAGCACAAGGATTAAAGCACATTTTTTTGTTATTTAACATGCAAAAAAGTACATATAATCAAATTACCTCAAACAAGAAAAAAAAACTTTTGCAGAGTACAAGTACAGGCAAATTCTGCTGAACATTAATGGTTGACTTCAAGATCTAAGAGCATTGTGAACAGTGTTCAAATGGAATATAAAACTTAAGGAAAAAATTGGTAGGGGAGAAAAATATTCATATCACACTCACCATCAAATATCTCCAGCAAATGTTGGAGAAGTGTGTGCAAGATGACATGTTAGCACCCAAAGTATTAGCCAAAAGCCTAAAAATTGAGCACAAATACCTCTATTTTTTTCTGGGAAAGGGGAGGGAGGGGCAGAACAAAATGTTCATCGAGGTAAAACAGCAAATGGAGCAATAAGCGGGGTTTGCCTGTACTGTACCGTACCGTACTGTACTATACTTTATCATACCATACTATACTATACTGTAGCATACCATACTGTACTATATTGCACTATACTGTATCGTACCATACTGTACTGTATTGCACTATACTATACCATACTGTACTATATTGTACTGCATCATACTGTACTATACTGTACTGCACCATACTGTACTATATTGTACTGCACCATAAGGTACTATATTGTACTGTAACATACCGTACTATACTGCACCATACTGTACTATACTGCACCATACTGTACTATACGGCACCATACTATAATTAACATTTTCATTAAAACTTGTAGTTTGAAAGTTTAGGGCTAGTTAGAAGCTCTGGAGAATAATAACTTGGACTAGCATTCAGTACATAAGTTAACTAGTTAGAGCATACTCTCACACACTACCTTAGTCTATCAAACATAACTTTATCAATAACAAAACATTTAGAATTGTTACATTTATGTTTGGGAACTATAAAATATAGTTTGCATTTTTAACATATGCACTTTTATTTAAAAAAAAAAAAGGGCCATTTGTGAATATAAAGACAATACTGCTGAAAGATGAAACAAAAGATGGGTGTAAAATGAGCTGTTATTATGACAATCATTTCACTCTTTGTAGAGCTTCATCAAGTCAATCACTGACTTTACGCTCTACAGGGAACAAAACATTGTCACAATAAAATCTTGCTCTTCACCTGTGTCTTTACTTCATTAATGTATCTTTGTGTTGTTAGATTAATGGGACACACAATACCAATATAATGGTTGCCATTACAATGCAGTAATAACATCTACAGCAAGTTATGGTAGCCAAACATAAATATCTGTATTACATGCAATAGTTAAAAAACATCAAGTGAACTGTATTAAAGCTATGATTTGTTTAAAAAATGATCAGTACTTCAAGATGATTAGTACAAGTGTGTACAGCTTAGTAAGTCAGAGAATTTGGTAAACACAAGAAAATGACATTTTAATTGTGTCATGTCTCTCATAGGTATTAGTCATATCCATTACAAGCCCAACCAAGCCACTGTCCAATACAACAATCCTGTACTGTACTATTAAAGAGCTGCACATTGTTAGTTTCTTTTGAGGGGGGTTAACCTTAAGATTTGTTAAAACATAACCCTTCATTTTAGTTTTTATCTTAGTTGTAACACCTGCCATTTCCCACTGGGGTAGGGTAAACCGACACAAAGAAGAAAACAACTTTCTCTGCCACTCAATCACTGTCATGCCGTTGTAGTTTGGAATGTTATATTCCAAAGTGCAACATTCCCACTCATTCAGAGTGCAGGTACTGCACTTCTGACATCTAGGACTCAAGTCTGGCTAACTAGTTTCCCTGAATCCTTTCATAAATGTTACCTTGCTCACTCCAAAAGCATATCAAATCATAAAAACCATTCTCCTCCAGTCAATCTTATTAAACACACACTCAAAAGCCTAGTGGATGTCCAAGCCCCTGGCATTCAAAAATTTCCTTTACCCCCTCCCTCCAACCTTTCCTAGCATGACCCCTACTCTTCCTTCCCTCCACCCCACATTTATATATCCTCCTAATCATTCTATTTTTCTCCATACTATATACAGCATTTTGGAGCTTTCGTAATATGGTCTTTTAATACATGATAATTTTTCAAGAATGCAAATAATGCACTGTACAAGGAATTATGATATTAATTTTTACTAAGCAACAAATGCCAGTCTCATGCAGCTCAGTAATCCACAAATGATTTTACCAATTCAGGAGGCCATTTTTGCCAGTATTAAAACAATCTTAAGTTTACAACTGTATTATATAAAAATTTATGTTATTTGTTAGTAACAAGCAAATGTATTCAATTTTTCATTACCTCCAGTCTCATACTGATTATTACATGTATGCACATAGCCAAACCTCAACTATGTACTTGTGGTAACTTTCCCATAGGTGAGGCACCTCTAGAGAATGATTAATGGAGCTTAATGAAAGCATAAAAAGCATCACTGCACTCACCAAATATACAAAGCTACAAATGTTACAAAAGCAACCTAAAGAATAATATATGTAAAAACATGATATGTATATGTAAAATGCAATACACTAAGCACTATACAATAATAATCAGTAACAAAATACTGTATTAATAAACTGCATAAAACAAAATCATAAAAACAAGCAAGCGTGCAACCATCATAGTGGGTGATAAAACAAAATAAAAAAAGATCGCAGAATGTAGATGAAAGGCTGAGCAGAGGGAGGACGTGAGGGTGCTGGGTTGTGCGAGTGATCAAAGGGGAGGAGGACATGAGGTACCAGAAGGCGTCTCACCAGCAGAGGATCACAGCAGCTCAACATAATACCAGTTGAAAATTTGAGGCACAGACTGCGCAAAACCCAAATTTACCAGCTGATATTTAGTCGGTCTGCGCTTTCCCTTCTCCCCCCCAGGTTTCCTTGCAGTCAGCGGACCAACCACCATTGAGAAGCAACCAATCAGTGCGTGCCCATGCCCCACCAGGAAGCCCCACCCTATAGTCAACGTGAAGCAACCAATTATCATGCTTCATATCTTAGCTAATCAGTGCACATTAACCTGAGTTCCCAAATACATGATGGGGCTATTACAACTTACATATCTAAAGAAAGAATATACAGTACATGCAACAGCAAAAAAAAGTAAATACGTACAAAATTTTATAAAAATAAAGTCAAATAATTAATACTACTTGGGTCAATATACTGAACACAGTATTGATATAAGAAGGATAATAGTATTATTATAAAACCTGAAATTAATAATGGTCTTACTGTACCTCATACCATTAATGCAGAATAAGACTGGGAAATGCTTCTTCTCCCACAGAGTAACAAACATATGGAACACTCTACTCAAGACTACTACAGTTTAAATTTCACGTGGAAGGACTAACAGGCAAACTGGGAAAACCCTGCGAAGCCATGGGTTTCCTGTCCACCCCAAGGAAATTATAGAGCTGGTGGTTGACAGGTAAATATTTGCCTATACAGTGGACCCCCGGTTAACGAACTTTTTTCATTCCAGTAGTATGTTCAGGTGCCAGTACTGACCGAATTTTTTCCCATAAGGAATATTGTGAAGTAGATTAGTCCATTTCAGACCCCCAAATATACACGTACAAACGCACTTACATAAATACACTTACATAATTGGTCGCATTTGGAGGTGATCGTTAAGCGGGGGTCCACTGTATACATACAGTCAACCCTCATTCATCAAGAATCACTGACACCAAGGGCTTTCATTTAGCCTAATTATTGAGTAATTATTCTACTGCAAACCATGAAATACATCCACCAAGATAAAAGAATAATTTATGGTTAACTGGAGATGGGAAGGACCTAATGAAACCTTTCATGAAACTATACTTTCCAACTATGAGGCTTACAGATGCATGAGGTGTGACTGTATCACTAAAAAATACAGTACCGTAAAGCTTCACGGTGTCTACAATATGCTAACTGGAATAATAAAAATTAACAAGATCTAAACAATTATTCTATTCATTACTAGTGAACTAAATAAGGTGTAAAAAACAAAACATTCTGAATAACATACAGTAATTTAGGAATTTATGAAATGAGAAGCAACCAACATAAACTTACCTTGTGCCTTGAGAGCAGTGATCATCTGTTCCTTCTTCATCAGCTGTTCTCCGAGTCTTGATGCTGCTGCCAAGGCGCTCTCAACCTCTGTTAGCTGACTCTGAAGTAATTAAACATTACATAAATATTAAGCACTACATTACTGTGTGATGTTTACCATTACTACCAGTTTTCATATTATTCTTGCACTTAATAAAATGTCTCCAAGTGAAAGTAATTAACAAGAATACTCATTATTATTAAAAAACATTTATTAAGATTTATCAGGAGGATATTAAAGTTATTATTGGAGATTTGGAAAATTATCATTTTAGCTAATGTATGTAAAGTGTAAATAATTTCCCAATTTTAAATATGTAGTCATATCCACAATAGTATCAAAATATATCAGTATTTATATGGTAAAAAACAAGGAACTCAAGTAAATTAAGATGTTTTTTCAACACACTTATGTGTAAAATGAATGAGCATCTTAGTACATACTTGTATATACACTCAGTAGTCACTTTATTACATACACCTGCTCATTAATGAAAATGTTTGATCAATCAATCGTATGGCAGCACCTCAGTGCCTAAAAGCATGCAGACATGGTCAAGAGGTTCAGTTGTTGTTCAGATCAAACATCATAATGGGGAAGAAATGTGATCAAAGTGGTTTTGACCACAGAATGATTGTTGGTGACATAGGGTAGTTGAAATTAGGGTGCATGAAATTACCGCCTCCCTTTCTTCATCAATATTTAAAAGTTCCTCAAAATATTCCCGCCACCTACCCAATGCCTTTATTTATTAATTATTACCTTTAAATTATTTATCTGCACTGTGAGTGAGGAGTTTTTTTCCTTTTCCTCTTCCAGCTGCCGCCTTGTTCTCTCTGTGGCCTCCGCTATTTCACGCACCTGATTCTTTTGGAAATCTTGCAACACCTGAAAAAGTAGTACAACTCTTTTTTTAAATTTTTCACATCAGCCATTTCTTATCAGGGTAGGATAGCCCAAAAGAGGACACATTTTCACCATCACTCATTCAACAGCTTTCTTACCAGAAATGTGTGCATCATAACTCAAATAACCCTTGAAACAGCAACATCCTCATCCATCTTCCAGAGGAGAGGCAAAGTACATTCCACATTCAAAGTCCAGCTGAACAATTCCCCTAAATCCCTTCAGTAACATTATCTAGCTCATGGTCCAACAGATCATCAAAAACCAAAAACCACTTGTCACTTCTCACTCTGACCTAACATACTCACACACGCTTGCTGAGTCATCAAACCCCTACAACTACTGCATAATCACAAGCCACTTCAACAGACAAATCGAATTATATATAATTCTTCATTGGCAACATTTCATTCACACAGTGGGCTTTAACAAATTAGTGACTTGATCAAGTCCACTGTGTGGGAAAAATGTCATCATTAAAGGATCCTGTATATCTGCATTTGTGTGTCTATATCTGTCAGCATCTCATACCATTGCTTTTTCACAAGCCACCCACTTTTCTTTAACAACCCTAATTCAACAACCACCCTCCAATACAACTTTACTGATATATCTGGAAATGCCCCTGAAGCTCAGTCTCATGCTAGGCCTCTTACTGAATTAGAAAAACAACAGTAAAGATAAGTGGCTAATGAATGTGCTAATGAATCTTTAGCTAGATTCTGCTTCAAACTCATATGACCAACAAAAATATAAATTTTCACACAAAAAAAAAAAAAAAAATCATGAAATAGATATATAATGGCATCCAACCTTAATGGCACAAGCTTTGACAAAGTAATATGTATCACCATCTTCCTCATTAAATATCCTTACATGCACCATCTTTTTTTTCACTTTCAGTATGTAACTAATGGTTATGCAACTAATACTCTAATATGCTAAAATACATATTTATCCTCATATCTATATACAGTACCACATTTGCAAAATAAATAATAATTGTAAATATTCATTATTAGATTATCACACCTAATCAACAATAATGTGTGTCAAACCTGCTGCAGTGTAGCTAAAGATTGCTGGTGTTGCTCTGCAATTTCTTCAGCTGTTTGTAAACGAAGAACAGCATCATCTCTCTTGGCCGTCAGATCACGAAGCTGTGATTGCAAAGTCTCGACCTGAACACTTGCTCGCTGGCTGCAAAAATAGAAGGACAAGAAGGCTGTAATCTCATATTAAAATTCAAGCAATAAATCCTGGATGACATAAAACAAATAACTTGATCTCATAGTTAAGATCTTACTAACAATACGACGTATAAATTTTCTTTAAATTCGCACATAAGAAACTTAAGTAATGGTAATCTTAGGTACCGAGTCAATCTATTATAGTATCTAAAAACTTTTGAGGCTTGCATATTTCCAGAAAGATAGCTGGAGAGTGAGTGATGGGGAATGTGTTTCATCTTTGGTCACCCTGCCTTGGTAGGAAAAGCTTGGTGTTAAAAAAAAAAAATTAAAATATCTTACTTGGCAGTGCTAAAGAAATTTGAGTGATTATTGAGTTTTTCTTCCATCTTTGTGAGTGTGGAGCGCAGCATGGCCTCTCGTTCCTCAGCTTTCAAGGCTTCAGCAGTGTATGACTCCTCCACTGCTACCAGGTGCTGCCGCAAACGTTCGCACTCTGTTGCAAGCCGGCTCTCCCTCTCTCGGATAGTATTCAGCTAAGGACAAAAATAATCTGTCAAATTGTATACTGATAGTGAATCTTAATATACATTTCAATAAAATTATTATATCCGATTACCTCATAACACATATTGTACAAGAAATGCAGTATATAAAGGATTGGATAAAATAAATTGGAACTCTTTAAAACAAGCCTGGCTCAAGACCAGGCTCTGAGAGTAGAAAAACTCTTGGAACTTATCAAAGGTATATCAGAGGTATAAAGGTATGGCAACCCTGATTGTTGGTATTTTCAATGTAGTTAAAATTAGTTCAATACATTATTCCTCCATAATTACCTCTAAGTAATTAAGCAGAAATTCTTTCTACTAAAGTTCTGTAAGGTCTTACAGCTGGCATTATATGTATTTGGCACACAAAAAATCAAACATCTTTTCACTGAAAGAAAGTTTTCTCTTCAGTATTGATAGTTCTCATATTTATCCAGAATTTTTTGGTGGATGTGCATCCACATGCAAAAGTTGTTTTTGCAACCAAATACATCCTTAATACAACCACTGGTTCATGGAATTATCAGGACATTTAAGTGTAGCCACACACAGAAAGTAATGCAGAAATTTGTTGCAGTAATGGATGCTGACTTCAAGTTGAAGTGCCAGACTTTTAGCATAAATTTAAAAATGCAGATGCCATTATCTACATCAAAAGTTGACAAGTAAGACATATGTGCAACAACTGGGTGTCTTTATTGATGAAATGTCTAGCCTATATGGTAGGCTTCATGATCCACAACCATCCACTCCAGCACAGTAGGGATACATCCTTCCTCTCTACTCCTTTTTAAAATCATTGACATACACCAGCATCCAGAATGTAAAGTAGGAAATATTTATGTAACCATTGTAGATATAAGTATTGTATTAACTGTAACATATCATTAAACTGACCTACAATTATATTATTATCATAGATTTTTACAATTTTAAGATTGCACATTATATTCAGAAATGTAGCTACAGTGTACAATGCTAACAATTCTAACTGCACTTTTTAAAACAAAATATGGACACCTATGAACAATAACTTCCCACCTCTTGGTTAAGTACTTCTCTGTAAATCTAATCCTACCTCTTTGCTCTGGTCTTGATATTGAGAATTGAAGCGTGAATTTGCAATACGAAGCTGATCTCTTTCTTGCTCCACAGCTGCCAGCTTCGCTCGTAATAACTCTATTTCTTTATGCAAACCAATAAGCTGAAAAAGAGTTATTCAATTACTTTTAAAAATATTTGTTTTTATAATATTTTTTTTACAACATTGGCCTTCTCCCACCAAGGTAGGGTGACCCAAAATGGAAATACCTATGCATTCACCATCATTCATTCAATAACTGTCTTGCCAAAAGCGAGCAGACATCACAATTTAAATGGCAGGCTAAATCACATCATCTTCTTTCGTTCTGGGTTCATCTCCACCCACTCAGTGGTTTCACTAAAAATCTATTAGAACAAATACTCCAGCTTTTGAACAAAAGTCTGAAACTTATTAACTTCTATGGAAATTATTAACATGTAATGTAACAATTTAACCAATGTAAGAGCCTATATATAATATTGTACTGTACCTCAGCTTGTTGTACAAATCCTTCTGCAACCTTTTGCTGAAGTTCACTTTCAACTTGCTTCACAGAGCCAAGTTCTTCCCGGAGCCTCTCAAGCTGTGCTCGAGTCTCAGTCAGGGCTGTCTCACTTTTGTTAAGCTGTGATGACATTGAAGCTTTGTCCTCATTATATTGTTGAGATGTCTGAAAAAAGAAGTGTTTATTTATGACAGTGGCTTTCTCCTCACCTGTCTTTTGATATTCTTTCACCTTTATTAAATGGAGAGTTAGAGGTATTGGGAAGATGGAGGGAATATTTTGAGGAATTGTTAAATGTTGATGAGGATAGGGAAGCTGTGATTTCGTGTATAGGACAAGGAGGAATAACATCTTGTAGGAGTGAGGAAGAGCCAGTTGTGAGTGTGGGGGAAGTTCGTGAGGCAGTAGGTAAAATGAAAGGGGGTAAGGCAGCCGGGATTGATAGAAATGTTAAAAGCAGGTGGGGATATAGTTTTGGAGTGGTTGGTGCAATTATTTAATAAATGTATGGAAGAGAGTAAGGTACCTAGGGATTGGCAGAGAGCATGCATAGTTCCTTTGTATAAAGGCAAAGGGGATAAAAGAGAGTGCAAAAATTATAGGGGGATAAGTCTGCTGAGTATACCTGGTAAAGTGTATGGTAGAGTTATTATTGAAAGAATTAAGAGTAAGACGGAGAATAGGATAGCAGATGAACAAGGAGGCTTTAGGAAAGGTAGGGGGTGTGTGGACCAGGTGTTTACAGTGAAACATATAAGTGAACAGTATTTAGATAAGGCTAAAGAGGTCTTTGTGGCATTTATGGATTTGGAAAAGGCGTATGACACGGTGGATAGGGGGGCAATGTGGCAGATGTTGCAAGTGTATGGTGTAGGAGGTAGGTTACTGAAAGCAGTGAAGAGTTTTTACGAAGATAGTGAGGCTCAAGTTAGAGTATGTAGGAAAGAGGGAAATTATTTCCCAGTAAAAGTAGGCCTTAGACAAGGATGTGTGATGTCACCGTGGTTGTTTAATATATTTATAGATGGGGTTGTAAGAGAAGTAAATGCGAGGGTCTTGACAAGTGGCGTGGAGTTAAAAGATAAAGAATCACACACAAAGTGGGAGTTGTCACAGCTGCTCTTTGCTGATGACACTGTGCTCTTGGGAGATTCTGAAGAGAAGTTGCAGAGATTGGTGGATGAATTTGGTAGGGTGTGCAAAAGAAGAAAATTAAAGGTGAATACAGGAAAGAGTAAGGTTATGAGGATAACAAAAAGATTAGGTGATGAAAGATTGAATATCAGATTGGAGGGAGAGTGTATGGAGGAGGTGAATGTATTCAGATATTTGGGAGTGGATGTGTCAGCGGATGGGTCTATGAAAGATGAGGTGAATCATAGAATTGATGAGGGAAAAAGAGTGAGTGGTGCACTTAGGAGTCTGTGGAGACAGAGAACTTTGTCCTTGGAGGCAAAGAGGGGAATGTATGAGAGTATAGTTTTACCAACGCTCTTATATGGGTGTGAAGCATGGGTGATGAATGTTGCAGCGAGGAGAAGGCTGGAGGCAGTGGAGATGTCATGTCTGAGGGCAATGTGTGGTGTGAATATAATGCAGAGAATTCGTAGTTTGGAAGTTAGGAGGAGGTGCGGGATTACCAAAACTGTTGTCCAGAGGGCTGAGGAAGGGTTGTTGAGGTGGTTCGGACATGTAGAGAGAATGGAGCGAAACAGTATGACTTCAAGAGTGTATCAGTCTGTAGTGGAAGGAAGGCGGGGTAGGGGTCGGCCTAGGAAAGGTTGGAGAGAGGGGGTAAAGGAGGTTTTGTGTGCGAGGGGCTTGGACTTCCAGCAGGTATGCGTGAGCGTGTTTGATAGGAGTGAATGGAGACAAATGGTTTTTAATACTTGACGTGCTGTTGGAGTGTGAGCAAAGTAACATTTATGAAGGGGTTCAGGGAAACCGGCAGGCCGGACTTGAGTCCTGGAGATGGGAAGTACAGTGCCTGCACTCTGAAGGAGGGGTGTTAATGTTGCAGTTTAAAAACTGGAGTGTAAAGCACCCTTCTGGCAAGACAGTGATGGAGTGAATGATGGTGAAAGTTTTTCTTTTTCGGGCCACCCTGCCTTGGTGGGAATCGGCCGGTGTGATAATAAAAAAAAATAATAAAAAAATCTTGATATATTTTCAAATGACCTGTCTTCTGATTTTCTCTTCACCTCTACATCTGACTTGCTGCTTTAGTTGTGACTAGATAATGGTCCAGGTTGAACCAAAATGGTGTCTAAAGTTTCCTCCCCAAGTTGTGGGATAATAGTGAAATGACTAAGGCAACTAGAGATTTATTTTATTCAGTTCAGCACTAAAGGTCATGAAAATTTTAGCCTTTTACTACAATGCAAGAAAAGATATTGAAGTGCCAATATCTAAATCAATTTGATTTACAAAATGATAAGCTGTAGTTTATCTTTTTTTTTACAGTACCAACCTTATCAACTCATTAAATTATTACTGCTTTCAAAAATAGAACAAGGTACTATGAATGCTAGTTATATATAATTATGTGGGATGTTTAAATTACACTCAGCTGTTGTGCATGAAGAAATACAACGTGAAAATAAGAAAAAGGAGTAATTTAAGAAAGACCCAATAAAGATGGTATTGTGAGAGCACAGTATGTTAAGTATGGAGAAATAAATCAAATGTGGTGAAAAATGGGAGACTACTACCAGGACACACAGGATTTAACCTTTATAAATGATGTGTAAGAAAATAATAGAAAGTATAAGAAGAGTGTATAATAATGTATTACAAACACATACACATAGGTAAGAGTAATAAAACTTACAAATAGATGCACCACTGTGAACAAAAAAAGATCAAAGACTATATGAAATATGAAATTATACCAAAAACTTTAAACTAAAAACCATTAAAAAAAATACTGCAAAAAAATGGATTCTGGTTTTCAATAAGGTAAAAATAAAATGACATCTTTTAAGAAATTTAACAGCAATGGATTTCTTATAAAAAAGAATATGTGCTATCAACTTTAAGAATACACAGAATTCATTGTCAAGTACAATCAAATTATAACTCAATGACAGTTACCTGAGTAAGAACTCGAGTCAGTCGCTGGATTTCAGTATGGTAGGAGACACTTTCTTGGTGCTTTTGTGTGATTGCTGCAATCATTTGGTCTCTTTCTGCCTGAAGGCTGCTGAGTTGTTGAAGGGCAGTGTTCTTTCCTAACTCCAGCTCTTGTACCTCCTGGCTTAACTTTTCTCTGTCTTGAAGCAAAGATAATCTTTCCTGTGACATCTTTACGTTCTCATCGCGCAGTGCTTGTTCTCTTTTGCTTAAATCTTCATTGTCACTTGCTAAATTACTAGTTTCTCTTTCTAAAGCTATCAGTTCAGTTTTCTCTCTCTCAAGCTCATCAATTTGATTCACAAGCAAAGAAATTTTTGCCTCATTATCTTTTATCTCTTTATCCTTTGAATTTAAGATCACTGTCATGTTGCTTTGTTCTGACACTTGTTGCTCTTGACTCATCTTCAGCTGATCATTTTCGGACTGCAAATTTAAAACCAACTCCTTTTCATGGGCAAGAGAGCTTATCAACTGCCCATTTGCCTCATTAACTCTGGTCAGTTCCTCTACCCTCTGGCTTAGATTTAAAAAGGCATCCTTCTTTTCCAGCTTGACACTATTCAACTCTTCTTGTAGCGAAACAATATTTTGATCTTTCCTGTTAATTTCTCTTGAAAACTCTGCTATTTTTTCTTGTAACTGGAAAACCTCCATCTCATTTTTGTCTAGTTGTTCCCTCAAAGAATTTAATTCCTTTTCTTTTTCTGCTATTCTTGTTATACTTTCAGTTTCAAATTCTGAGTTTTGTTTCTTGAACAAATTTAATTCACCTAGTAAATCATCCTTTGTTTTTGACAAGTCCTCTATTTTCTTCTCCTTTTCTTTCAAAGCATTTTCCAGTGATGTGTATTTATCTTGTATTTGTTTGTTTATTCTATCAACATCTTTCAAATCTACCTGAAAAATCTGACCAACATCCTCCAACACTTGTGATAATACATCAATCTTGTCCTCCTTGAATATAAGTTGTGATTTAATACAGTCCAGTTCTTCCTGTAATTTAGTTGTTTTTTCTTGGCAGTGGGCTAGTGCGTCTGTTGCAGAATTAGCAGCCCCAAAATTCTCACTTATTTTGTATTTTAGATCATGCAACTCATTTTCAAGGCCTCTGATTGTGGCATCTCTGTCTTCTACAATCTGATACTGATTGAGCAACTGCTGACCAATCGATCCTCTTTCATGCTGCAAGAGAGCCATCTCTGCTTGTAAACACTTGAGTTGTTCATGCACTGCATCTGCTTGTTCCTTGAATGTGTCACGTTCATCCTGAAGAGTGACAGTTTCCAGGTCCAACTGTTGCATTAATGATGCCAGCCTCGTCTCTAAAGTTTTCTTCTCAGTTCTCAAAGTTGCTGCTTCTGTTTCTAAATTAACCAAGTTTCCAGTGCGTCCCTCTGCTTCTCTAAGTTGCCCCTGCAGGGTTTCACGCTCAGCTCTTATGTTGGCTACTTCTGTTTCTAAATTTCTTCTGGCTTCTGACAATGCTTCTACTTGTGCCTGCAACGCTTCAATCTCACTCGATCTCTCACGTTCTGAGGACTCACAGTGTTCAAGTACCTTCACCTCCTGACTTTCCTCTACCTGTTCACCATCAGCATCTCCCTCTGCACCTCCTTCACTCTCCTCTTCAATGGTAGGGAGTCCTCTACTGCTACCTTCAGGTGGAGGCCGCACTCCCTTTTGTATCTCTTCAAGTTGGTCTCTAAGATCTTCACATTCTCTCTCAAGATCATTCTGTGATAAAAAACATGTTTATCATATAATGAGAGCTTTAGTCCCTCCTTTCAAGATACACTGTTAAACTCATACTGCACTCTTAACCCTTTGACTGTTTTGGTCGTATATATACGTCTTACGAGCCAGTGTTTCGGACCTATTAATACGCATAAATTCTAGCGGCTTCAAATCAAGGAGAAAGCTGGTAGGCCCACATGTGAGAGAATGGGTCTGTGGTCAGTGCGCACCACATAAAAAAAATCCTGCAGCACGCAGTGCATAATGAGAAAAAAAAAACTGACCTTTTTTTTTTGGATTAAAACGTCGATTTTGAAGTGTATTTTCGTATAGTATTTATCGTTGTATTCTCATTTTCATGGTCTCACGTGATAAAATGGAAAACATATTACAGAAATAGAGATGATTTTGATTAGTTTCACGATGAAAATAACCTTGAACTTGAGCTCAAAGTAGCGGAAATGTTCGATTTTTACCAATGTTCAGGAGTAAGCAAATCACACCACACGTCCAATACATGTCAACCGGGGAGTCTAATATTTTTTCACTAGTGCACTGATATTATTTATACCATTTTTACAATAATGCAGTAGTCTGCATTAACAGCAAATTTTGTATTTTTTGTATGAATAAAAAATCAAAATAGAAAGCAATAGTAATATAAGAGGGCCCTAGAGACGTGACTAATGAACAGAGGATATGTTGTTTTAGTGCCAAGAATGTCTACATTGTTTATTCTGGACCCTATTTTGAAATTGGCATCTTTTTTAATTTGCATGAAATTGGTCAAATTGCCAATTTCTGACCACTTTATTGGGTAGTTCAAATCGGTAAATGGGCGGTTTCTTGTGCTCAACTGATAGAAAAAATAGTTCTAAAGAAATAGCTATGAGTTTGATCAACTGGAACAACGGAATTGGCCAAAATTAGGGCTCAAAGTCAGCAAAATTGCCGATGTGTATATGTCTCTGAGACCGCTAAATTCGCGGGAGTGTAATTCTGTGAGTTTTTGACCAAATTTCATACTTTTGGTGTCATTACCATTGGAAAAAGATTCTCTATCATTAGAAAGGTGCTCGCGACAGTCAAAAAGTTAAGCACCCAATAACTGTTCAACAATACAATTTCTTTTTTTTTCTTTTTTTCAAAGAATGGATGGAACTAAAATTTAACATTGCAGATAATGTTAGCAGATGCCCCAACTGTTGTGCCAACTGAAAGTATTGCATATTGAAATTCTCATTATGAACACAGACTAATTGAGATGGAGAAAATAAACATTCTCCCAATTAATTTAGATGATCAGTTAATGGTGAGCCAATTTACAGAATATTAATAAAATAAGAGAAGCACACTTACATACTGCCAAGAGGATAGTAAGGACAGATAAGGACATACCCGATTTGCTTCTGCTTCATTAAGCTGTTCATTCTTCTCTCTGAGCTCCTGGGTGATTGTGGAAACATGTCGCTCTAGAGTATCTCTCTGCCACACAGATTCACGAAGAAGTTCTGCAAGTCTATGGATACCACCTTTCACATTCTTGGGCACCTGAACAAAATTAATTACTGTACAATACTAAATACTAGATGAAACAATAGCCTCGGGGAGAAATCCAGATATTTCTCCTTGCAGCCTTTTTCATCTACTTCTCCGAGACTATGAGTTCCCTACAGTTTGTACTAGAGGTGGAAGTGAAATCTGAGGAACTTTTAAATGTCGATGAAGAAAGGGAGGCGGTAATTTCATGCACTGGCCAGAGAGGTATAACATCTTTTAGGAGTGAAGAAAAGCAGGACGTGAGTGTTGGGAGGTGTGTGAAGCATTACGTAGAATGAAAGGGGGTAAAGCAGCTGGAACTGATGGGATCATGACAGAAATGTTAAAAGCAGGGAGGGATATAGTGTTGGAGGGGTTGGTATTTTTGTTGAATACACGAAAGAGGGGAAGGCACCTAGGGATTGGCAGAGAGCATGTATAGTTCCTTCATATAAAGGGAAGGGGGAAAAAAGAGATTGTAGAAATTATAGGGGAAGAAGTTTACTGAGTATACCAGGTAAAGGGTACGGTAGAGTTATTATTGAAAGAATTAGAGACAAGACAGAGAAGGATTGCAGATGAGCAAGGAAGCTTTAGAGTGGGTAGGGGATGTGTAGATCAAGTGTTTATAGTGAAGCATATATGTGAACAGTATTTAGATAAAGGTAGGGAAGTTTTCATTGCATTTATGGATTTAGAAAAGGCATATGATAGAGTGGATAGGGGAGCAATGTGGCAGATGTTGCAAGTATATGGAATAGGTAGTAAGTTACTAAATGCTGTAAAGAGTTTTTATGAGGATAGTGAGGCTCAGGTTAGGGTGTGTGGGAGAGAGGAAGATTACTTCCTGGTAAAAGTAGGTCTTAGACAGGGATGTGTAATGTCATCATGGTTGTTTAATATAGTTATAGATGGGACTGTAAAAGAAGTAAATGCTAGGGTGTTGGGGAGAAGGGTGGAATTAAATTATGCTTGTGGGGGATTCTAAAGAAAAGTTGCAAAGGTTAGTGGACAAGTTTGGGAGGGTGTGTAAAGGTTGAAAGTGAACATAGATATGAGTAAAGTGATGAGGGTATCAAATGATTTAGATAAAGAAAATTTGGATATCACATTGGAGAGAGGGAGTATGGAAGAAGTGAATGTTTTCAGATATTTGGGAGTTGACTTGTCAGTGGATGGGTTTATGAAGGATGAGGTTAACCATAGAACTAATGAAGGAAAAAAGGTGAGTGGTGCATTGAGATACCTGTGGAGACAAAAAATGTTATCCATGGAGCCAAAGAAGGGAATGTACGAAAGTATAGTGGTACCAACACTCTTATATGGGTATGGAGGTAGGGTTGCAAATGCTGCAGCGAGGAGATGGCTGGAACTAGTGAAGATGTCCTGTCCAAGGGCAATGTGTGGTGTAAATATTATGCAAAGAATTCTGAGAGTGGAAATTAGGAGGAGGTGTGGAGTTACTAAAAGTATTAGTCAGAGGGCTGAAGAGGTGTTGTTGAGGTGGTTTGATCATTTAGAGAGAATGGATCAAAGTAGAATGACTTGGAGAACATATAGGGAAAGGAAGCCGGGGTAGGGATCATCCTCGAAAAGGTTGGAGGGAGGGGATAAAGGAGGGTTTGTGGGCGAGGGCTTGGACTTCCAGCAAGCATGTGTGAGCGTGTTAGATAGGAGTGAATGGAGACAAATGGTTTTTGGGACCTGACGAGCTGTTGGAGTGTGAGCAAGGTAATACTTTGTGAAGGGATTCAGGGAAACTGGTTAGTTAGACTTGAGTCCTGGAAATGGGAAATACAATGGCTGCACTTTAAAGGAGAGGTTTGGGATACTGGCAGTTTGAAGGGACTTCTAAACTGTTGTATCTGAGCACCTCTGCAAAGACAGTGATTATGTATGAGTGAGGTGAAAGTGTTGAATGATGATGATAACAGTATTTTTCTTTTTGGGGATTTTCTTTCTTTTTGGGTCACCCTGTCTTGGTTGGAGACAACCAACATGTTAAAAAAAAAAAATACAGGTATACACTAGCAAGTTTTAATTTCAAATTACCGAGTTATTTAAAATTGTGCTAAAGTTAATCTACTTCAGTTGCGAAAAAATGGCAAATTCGTGAATCATGAGAGTTCATAACACTTACTCAGTTCAACAGTACATTTTCTTTCTCTAACCGTCTCATCCAAATTTGAAGCTGACATGCACTTTGTTGTTCTATCTTTATTTATATCTGTAATACTCACTTCTCAATACTACTACTACTACTACTACATGCAAATTACTTCATTTACTATGATAAATTTATATTTGCAAAATATGCATTAGAAATATCTTTACGAACTAGACTTTTTATCTTAATATTGTACAGTGGACCCTCGCCTAACGATATTAATTGGTACCCGAGACCAAATAACGTTAGGCGAGTTTTTTAGCGTTAGCCGAGGCAAAATGTTAGCGTTAAATGTATCGTTAGCCGAATTTAACGTTAGGCGATGCCATCGTTAGGCGAGGGTCCACTGTACTAAGCTTCCTGTTCAACACTTCTATGAATTTTATTCAAAGCATTTTCTCTGCACAAAATCTCACATTTCCATAATTATTTTCTGATTTTTTGTTCATTAATAAAGAACCCATTCTCTTAAGTGTACATGCAATTGCACTAAGTGATGTCTCATTGAATATGCAAATCTGAGTACATATACAACTTAAACTACAGTCATCTCAGAGTATATCCCTGCCTAACATAAATGATACTTTTGCATATAATACAGTATTTTATACAGTATATATCACAAAGAGTGAAGAGCACACAAACACACAAAAAAGTAAGCTCCAAAGTATTTGTAAATAAAAAAGTTAAAAAAGCATGCAATGGATGGGATCTGAACCATGTCAAGAGAGTCATAAAAGAGTTAACATGTATCATTCTCTTCGTCAACAAAACTGAGTTTGCTTACCTCCTGAGTGTCGTGGACCAGAGACTTCTTTACTTCATCCATCTCTTCCTTTCGTGATTTTTTAAGAATATACAGATCATTCTCTATGTGCTTTATTTTATCTTCAAGTTCAGCTATTCTTGTATTGGACATTGTAATTTCTTGGACTTTAGCTTGTAGCTCAGATTCCAGCATCTCTGTTCCAGTTAGAGCATCTTCAAAAGCCTGAGATTTGTTCTGTAATTCTTGTTCTAAGTTATTCTTTACAGTTTCTAATCCTACAAGCTTTTCTTCAAGTTTCTTCTCCTCTTCCTTGTTGGCATCATGAATGACTTCGTTGTGTGCTGCAGTTTTGCTGAGTTTTAACATTTCTTCAGTAAGATTTTCAAGCTGTTTATGAAGACTTGTAGTTTCTGCTTCAGCTATAGTTCTCTTCTCCTCAGAGACTTTACATAACTCCATCAGATTAGCCTCTGATGATCTCAACTGCTGAAGTTCACCCTCCATTTTCTCTAGAGTAACTTTGAGCTGTATGGTAGTGTTTTGTTCCTCCTCATGTTTTTTCTGTAAATGCCTCAATTCATCCTGGATCTTAGAATTTTGCTTATCTTGGTCATTTTCTAATTTAATCTTTTTTCTAACAATGCTAAATTCATCCTCAAGTTTAGTTTTTTCTAAGAGCAACTGCTGCTTCTCTTTAGACATGCGTTGAATCTCTTCTTCAAGACGTGACAGTGAGGTAGACTTTTCATCAAGACTGGCTTTCACTTCGTCTTTCTCTCGAGTTAATGATTCAAGCTCTATTTTGAAAGCAGAAAAGGAAGCTTCCTCTTTTTCCTTAAAGAGTAACAGTTCAGCCTGCATCTGTTGCATCTCCTCATACTGTCTGGCCTTGTCTGCCTGTAGCTCTGCCACTAGTTGAGTTACTTGCTCATGGGCTGCCTTCATCACCTGTGCCTCCTCATTAGCCTGGTTTTTCTTCTTCAATACTTGTTCTGAAATTCAACACAATTCTATAATCCTGAGAAGCTGAGCCTAAAATTTCAAATACATCCTAAAATACCTAAAAATGCCATGTTTAAATATACAGTAATGGCAAGATATCAAATTGGAAGGAGAGACTATATAGAAAAAGTGAATATATTTTGATGTTTGGGAGTGGACATATCAGCAGATTGGTCAGTGAAAAATGAGATGAACCACAGAATAGATAAGGGAAAAGAGGAAGGTAAATGGTGTACTTAATTGTTTGCAGAAAGAAAATTTATCTAAGGGGGTATAAAAGAGAATGTACCAGAGTATAGTGGTACTAACATTGTAAAGGAAGGTCTTTAAATGTTGCAGAAAGGAGTAGGTTGGAGACAGTGGAAACTGCTGTTTGAGAGCAATGTGGTGTGAATATTATGCAGAGAATTATGAGCATGGAAATCAGAAGATCATGTGGGGTTACAAAGAGAATAATTAAAAAATGGAGGAGGGGTTATTAAGGTGATCTGTCCATTTAGAAAGGATAGAGCACAATAGAATGGTAAAGAGGGTGTATGGGGTGGAAGGAAGGTAGTGCAAGGGTCATCCCAGAGAGAAATGGAGAGAGTGCATAAAAAAATGTTTTGAATAGAAATGGCTGAGCATCCAGCAGGCATGAGTGTGTTAGATCAATGGAGACAAGTGGTTATTGGGTTTGATGGGGTGTTGGAGTGTGAGGAAACTAACATTTATGAAGGTATTCAGGGAAACCAGTTAACCAGACATGAATCTTGGAAATGGGAAGTACAGTGCCTCCACTTTGAATTGTGATGTCTGCACACCTCTGGCAAGACAACTACAGTGGACCCTCGGTTATCGACCATAATCCGTTCCAGAAGGTTGGCCAAAAACCAAAATGGCCTAAAGCCAAAATAATATTTTCCATAAGAATTAATGTAAATACAATTAATCCATTCCAGACACCCAAAAATATTAACAAAAATACATTTTTAAAGATTAATTATAGTTTTACATACACAAAACAATGAGAACTAAATAAAATAAATGAAAATTTAAATCACTATTACATACCTTTATGTAGACTTGTTGACTTATGGAAGACAGGGAGGAGGAGAGAGAGGGAGGACTGATTATTGTTTGGAAGGGGAATCCCCCTCCATAAGGACTTCAGGTATCAAAGCCCTCTCTGGGGCTACTTCCTGCCCTGCCTGCTACACTCCCTGCCTTCCTCCTACACTCCCTCCCTCTATGCTGCACTCCCTGCCTGCCTGCTGCACTCCCTGCCTGCCTGCTACACTCCCTGGTACACTCCCTCCCTCTATGCTACACTCCCTGCCTGCCTGCTACACTCCCTACCTCCCTTCCACACTACCTGTTTCCCTGCTATACTCCCTGCCTCCCTTCCACATGCCCTGTTTCCCTGCTACACTCCCTTCCTCCCTTTCACACTCCCTAATTTTCTGCTACACTCCCTGCCTCCCTTCCACAGCATGTGTGTAAATAACCTAGGATAATCCAAAAAAGTCAGACAGAGTGACTTATTTCCATTGGGGTCCTGTCTCCCTGCTACACTCCCTGCCTCCCTGCTAAGCTCCCTTTTGCAACATCAGCTTCCTTGATGTTTGGACGAATGAGCAGAAGTGTCCTCACTCGCCCAGAGACACAGCCAGACTGACTCACACACGCGAGTGGCTGGCAGGCAGGTGGGTTGACGTGTCCCATAAAATAACGTCCGATAACCGGAAGCCGAAAACACGGCCGATATCCGAGCTGGCTGATAAGCGGAATGGCCGATAACCGAGTGTCCACTGTACCGAATGAATGATGGTAAATGCAGTTTTTATGGGTCTCCTTGCCATCATAAGAGATGGCCAATGTGGTAAAGAAGATGATAGTAAATAAATATACTTCACTTATTTTTATGAAACATGAAAAGTTACTTAAAAGTTGTATATTTTATACTTAAGAAATATTTATTGCAGATCTGAAGTTGTGATATTACACAAACTAGCTTCTTGCTCCTAGCATTTTAGTCACCTTTTACTGTATATATAGTTAATATATATATACATATATATATATATATATATATATATATATATATATATATATATACATATACATATATATATATATATATACATACATCTAGGTTTTTCTCCTTTTTCTAAATAGCTCTTGTTCTTTTTTATTTCTTCTATTGTCCATGGGGAAGTGGAAAAGAATCTTTCCTCCGTAAGCCATGCGTGTCGTATGAGGCGACTAAAATGCCGGGAGCAATGGGCTAGTAACCCCTTCTCCTGTATACAATTACTAAAAAAGAGAAGAAGAAAAACTTTATAAAACTGGGTTGCTTAAATGTGCGTGGATGTAGTGCGGATGACAAGAAACAGATGATTGCTGATGTTATGAATGAAAAGAAGTTGGATGTCCTGGCCCTAAGCGAAACAAAGCTGAAGGGGGTAGGAGAGTTTCAGTGGGGGGAAATAAATGGGATTAAATCTGGAGTATCTGAGAGAGTTAGAGCAAAGGAAGGGGTAGCAGTAATGTTAAATGATCAGTTATGGAAGGAGAAAAGAGAATATGAATGTGTAAATTCAAGAATTATGTGGATTAAAGTCAAGGTTGGATGCGAGAAGTGGGTCATAATAAGCGTGTATGCACCTGGAGAAGAGAGGAATGCAGAGGAGAGAGAGAGATTTTGGGAGATGTTAAGTGAATGTATAGGAGCCTTTGAACCAAGTGAGAGAGTAATTGTGGTAGGGGACTTGAATGCTAAAGTAGGAGAAACTTTTAGAGAGGGTGTGGTAGGTAAGTTTGGGGTGCCAGGTGTAAATGATAATGGGAGCCCTTTGATTGAACTTTGTATAGAAAGGGGTTTAGTTATAGGTAATACATATTTTAAGAAAAAGAGGATAAATAAGTATACACGATATGATGTAGGGCGAAATGACAGTAGTTTGTTGGATTATGTATTGGTAGATAAAAGACTGTTGAGTAGACTTCAGGATGTACATGTTTATAGAGGGGCCACAGATATATCAGATCACTTTCTAGTTGTAGCTACACTGAGAGTAAAAGGTAGATGGGATACAAGGAGAATAGAAGCATCAGGGAAGAGAGAGGTGAAGGTTTATAAACTAAAAGAGGAGGCAGTTAGGGTAAGATATAAACAGCTATTGGAGGATAGATGGGCTAATGAGAGCATAGGCAATGGGGTCGAAGAGGTATGGGGTAGGTTTAAAAATGTAGTGTTAGAGTGTTCAGCAGAAGTTTGTGGTTACAGGAAAGTGGGTGCAGGAGGGAAGAGGAGCGATTGGTGGAATGATGATGTAAAGAGAGTAGTAAGGGAGAAAAAGTTAGCATATGAGAAGTTTTTACAAAGTAGAAGTGATGCAAGGAGGGAAGAGTATATGGAGAAAAAGAGAGAAGTTAAGAGAGTGGTGAAGCAATGTAAAAAGAGAGCAAATGAGAGAGTGGGTGAGATGTTATCAACAAATTTTGTTGAAAATAAGAAAAAGTTTTGGAGTGAGATTAACAAGTTAAGAAAGCCTAGAGAACAAATGGATTTGTCAGTTAAAAATAGGAGAGGAGAGTTATTAAATGGAGAGTTAGAGGTATTGGGAAGATGGAAGGAATATTTTGAGGAATTGTTAAATGTTGATGAAGATAGGGAAGCTGTGATTTCGTGTATAGGGCAAGGAGGAATAACATCTTGTAGGAGTGAGGAAGAGCCAGTTGTGAGTGTGGGGGAAGTTCGTGAGGCAGTAGGCAAAATGAAAGGGGGTAAGGCAGCCGGGATTGATGGGATAAAGATAGAAATGTTAAAAGCAGGTGGGGATATAGTTTTGGAGTGGTTGGTGCAATTATTTAATAAATGTATGGAAGAGGGTAAGGTACCTAGGGATTGGCAGAGAGCATGCATAGTTCCTTTGTATAAAGGCAAAGGGGATAAAAGAGAGTGCAAAAATTATAGGGGGATAAGTCTGTTGAGTGTACCTGGTAAAGTGTATGGTAGAGTTATAATTGAAAGAATTAAGAGTAAGACGGAGAATAGGATAGCAGATGAACAAGGAGGCTTTAGGAAAGGTAGGGGGTGTGTGGACCAGGTGTTTACAGTGAAACATATAAGTGAACAGTATTTAGATAAGGCTAAAGAGGTCTTTGTGGCATTTATGGATTTGGAAAAGGCATATGACAGGGTGGATAGGGGGGCAATGTGGCAGATGTTGCAAGTGTATGGTGTAGGAGGTAGGTTACTGAAAGCAGTGAAGAGTTTTTACGAGGATAGTGAGGCTCAAGTTAGAGTATGTAGGAAAGAAGGAAATTTTTTCCCAGTAAAGGTAGGCCTTAGACAAGGATGTGTGATGTCACCGTGGTTGTTTAATATATTTATAGATGGGGTTGTAAGAGAAGTAAATGCGAGGGTCTTGGCAAGAGGCGTGGAGTTAAAAGACAAAGAATCACACACAAAGTGGGAGTTGTCACAGCTGCTCTTTGCTGATGACACTGTGCTCTTGGGAGATTCTGAAGAGAAGTTGCAGAGATTGGTGGATGAATTTGGTAGGGTGTGCAAAAGAAGAAAATTAAAGGTGAATACAGGAAAGAGTAAGGTTATGAGGATAACAAAAAGATTAGGTGATGAAAGATTGAATATCAGATTGGAGGGAGAGAGTATGGAGGAGGTGAATGTATTCAGATATTTGGGAGTGGACGTGTCAGCGGATGGGTCTATGAAAGATGAGGTGAATCATAGAATTGATGAGGGAAAAAGAGTGAGTGGTGCACTTAGGAGTCTGTGGAGACAAAGAACTTTGTCCTTGGAGGCAAAGAGGGGAATGTATGAGAGTATAGTTTTACCAACGCTCTTATATGGGTGTGAAGCGTGGGTGATGAATGTTGCAGCGAGGAGAAGGCTGGAGGCAGTGGAGATGTCATGTCTGAGGGCAATGTGTGGTGTGAATATAATGCAGAGAATTCGTAGTTTGGAAGTTAGGAGGAGGTGCGGGATTACCAAAACTGTTGTCCAGAGGGCTGAGGAAGGGTTGTTGAGGTGGTTCGGACATGTAGAGAGAATGGAGCGAAACAGAATGACTTCAAGAGTGTATCAGTCTGTAGTGGAAGGAAGGCGGGGTAGGGGTCGGCCTAGGAAGGGTTGGAGGGAGGGGGTAAAGGAGGTTTTGTGTGCGAGGGGCTTGGACTTCCAGCAGGCATGCGTGAGCGTGTTTGATAGGAGTGAATGGAGACAAATGGTTTTTAATACTTGACGTGCTGTTGGAGTGTGAGCAAAGTAACATTTATGAAGGGATTCAGGGAAACCGGCAGGCCGGACTTGAGTCCTGGAGATGGGAAGTACAGTGCCTGCACTCTGAAGGAGGGGTGTTAATGTTGCAGTTTAAAAACTGTAGTGTAAAGCACCCTTCTGGCAAGACAGTGATGGAGTGAATGATGGTGAAAGTTTTTCTTTTTCGGGCCACCCTGCCTTGGTGGGAATCGGCCGGTGTGATAATAAAAAAAAAAAATAATAGTTAATAAATATTTAGGTAATGTTTACAAGTACTATAGTGGCACCCCAAGTTTCAAACCGCTCCCAACTCGAACAATTATGTAAGTTTATTATTGTAAGTGCTTTTGTATATGTATTCTTGGGGGTCTAAAACGAACTAATATAATTTACATTATTTCTTATGGGAACAAATTCGTCCAGTATCAGCACTTGAACAGCTTTCTGGAATTAAATAAGTTCGAAACTCTGGGTACCGCTTACTGTACTGTATTGAAATTAACTAATAAAGCAACTTCAGTAATGCTAATTATTATTATTATTTTTTTTATTATCACACTGGCCGATTCCCACCAAGGCAGGGTGGCCCGAAAAAGAAAAACTTTCACCATCATTCACTCCATCACTGTCTTGCCAGAAGGGTGCTTTACACTACAGTTTTTAAACTGCAACATTAACACCCCTCCTTCAGAGTGCAGGCACTGTACTTCCCATCTCCAGGACTCAAGTCCGGCCTGCCGGTTTCCCTGAACCCTTCATAAATGTTACTTTGCTCACACTCCAACAGCACGTCAAGTATTAAAAACCATTTGTCTCCATTCACTCCTATCAAACACGCTCACGCATGCCTGCTGGAAGTCCAAGCCCCTCGCACACAAAACCTCCTTTACCCCCTCCCTCCAACCTTTCCTAGGCCGACCCCTACCCCGCCTTCCTTCCACTACAGACTGATACACTCTTGAAGTCATTCTGTTTCGCTCCATTCTCTCTACATGTCCGAACCACCTCAACAACCCTTCCTCAGCCCTCTGGACAACAGTTTTGGTAATCCCGCACCTCCTCCTAACTTCCAAACTACGAATTCTCTGCATTATATTCACACCACACATTGCCCTCAGACATGACATCTCCACTGCCTCCAGCCTTCTCCTCGCTGCAACATTCATCACCCACGCTTCACACCCATATAAGAGCGTTGGTAAAATTATACTCTCATACATTCCCCTCTTTGCCTCCAAGGACAAAGTTCTTTGTCTCCACAGACTCCTAAGCGCACCACTCACTCTTTTTCCCTCATCAATTCTATGATTCACCTCATCTTTCATAGACCCATCCGCTGACACGTCCACTCCCAAATATCTGAATACATTCACCTCCTCCATACTCTCTCCCTCCAATCTGATATCCAATCTTTCATCACCTAATCTTTTTGTTATCCTCATAACCTTACTCTTTCCTGTATTCACCTTTAATTTTCTTCTTTTGCACACCCTACCAAATTCATCCACCAATCTCTGCAACTTCTCTTCAGAATCTCCCAAGAGCACAGTGTCATCAGCAAAGAGCAGCTGTGACAACTCCCACTTTGTGTGTGATTCTTTATCTTTTAACTCCACGCCTCTTGCCAAGACCCTCGCATTTACTTCTCTTACAACCCCATCTATAAATATATTAAACAACCACGGTGACATCACACATCCTTCCTTGTCTAATGCTAAATAAACTCACCAATTGCTGCTTGATGTTGAGTATCCAACTCTTCCAAATTTTTACCATACTGTTCCTTCTCTGCATGCAGTGCCACACACTCTGCCATCACACAAGACAATCTTTCCTCCAACTCCTGTGCAGTTCCAGCCTGCAAGTATACATCTTTAAGAACAAAACAAAAGGATATAATTATGTTGTGAAAGTAACAAATTTTGTAAGGAATACCAGGCACTGAACTGATATCTTGGAAATAGCAAATTCAAAGATGAAATGACTTGGCCACAGAGCATACAAAAGAAATATGTGGTTAGCCACAGCTGTTGTTCGGCACAGTTTTATACAGAATTCCCAACATTGCACAGGATACAGCAGCAGATCAACTGTCTGATATTTCAGTCTAGGAAATTAAATTCTCTTATTTTAGAAAAGTGGTACAAGTAATTACAGTCCATTTAGAAAAACACTGTATGGTACATAAGAGTATAAAAGTAAGAAATAATGAAATATGAGATATTTTGATGTAGATTCACAGGTCTCATGAAAATTGATTAACAAAAGACCTCCCAGAAATGGGAAAATGATTGGCAAAAGCTTCTGTAAAACTATGGCCAAGGGCTTGTACAGTTAGAGGGATTGTGCAACTTTACAAAAGCTTTTGCCAATCATTTTCCCATTTCTGGAAGGTCCTTTGTTATTTAATTTTCATGAGACTTGTGAATACACAAATAACCCACACACAGGAACTTACAACGACTTTGTAAATGGTCCAAGTCCGACCGAAATGTTATCGTAAGCTCCTCCTGTGTGTGGGTTATTTTATGTTCCAGTCAGTGTTGTGCCTTTTTGTTCTTTATGGACTTAGGAATCTTTGTCAAAATATTTCATATTTAATTATTTCTTACTCAACCTACTCTCCCCTTTTATCAAATCTGATTGCCTCTTATTCCCCAAGCACTAAACCCCACAGGATTTAGTGCCACCCCATGGAACTAATAATAATAATCTACACTTTCCATAGTTCTCACCTTTCGATCACTTTCCTGCAGCTGCTTCTGGAGTTCAACGACGCAGTTTCTGAGCTCATCTTTCTCCCTCTCCAGCTGTCTCTCCAGCTGTACATATCATATTTATCAGTGACCTCATACAATATTTTAATTTACAAATATATATATATATATTTCTTTCTTTCTTTCAACACACCGGCCATATCCCACCGAGGTGGGGTGGCCCAAAAGGAAAAATGAAAGTTTCTCCTTTTACATTTAGTAATATATACAGAGGAAGAGGTTACTAGCCCCTTGCTCCTGGCATTTTAGTCGCCTCTTACAACACACATGGCTTACGGAGGAAGAATTCTGTTCCACTTCCTCATGGAGATAAGAGGAAATAAACAAGAACAAGAACTAGAAAGGAAATAGAAGAAAACCCAGAGGGGTGTGTATATATATATGCTTGTACAGTGGAACCTCAAATATTGAACTTTCTTCAGTCCAGAAGGCTGTCCGAGTGCCATTACCGAACGAATTTATTCCTATCAGGAATAATGTAAATTAGATTAGTTCATTTCAGACCCTCAAAAATACACTTATAAAAGCACTTACAAAAATACACTTACATAATTGGTTGGGTTGGGAGCAGTTCGATTTTTGAGGTTCCACTGTACATGTATGTGTAGTGTGACATAAGTGTAAGTAGAAGTAACAAGACGTACCTGAAATCTTGCATGTGTATGAAACAGAATAAAAAGACCAGCAATCCTACCATCATGTAAAACAATTACAGGCTTCTGTTTTACACTCACTTGGCAGGACGGTAGTACCTCCCTGGGCGGTTACTGTCTACCAACATACTACCTAGAATATATATATATATATATATATATATATATATATATATATATATATATATATATATATATATATATATATATATATATATATATATATATACACATACATACATACATGCACACAAAACTGTAGTGTAAAGCACCCCGCTGGCAAGACAGTGATGGAGTGAACGATGATGAAAGTTTTTCTTTTTCGGGCCACCCTGCCTTGGTTGGAGTGTGCCGATGTGTTAATAAATAATAATAAAATACACACATACACATTACACATCATAATGTCAAACAATAAACATCAATTTGTGACCTGGTAAGGATGATATATTAGTTTTGCAAGTTTGCAAGAATATAAATGAAGGTAATGGAAATAGTACATGGTATAAATACCGACACAATGAAAAAATAAAGCCTACTGTGTGGGCGAAACGTTGTCAATAAAGGATCAAATTATACTGCTTATGTGTTTATTTTTCCATAAATGAAGGTAATGTAAGACATACTTTCAAATAAGTGAGTGTGAGTGTGAGTGTGAGTGTGAGTGTGTGTGTGTGTGTGAGAGAGAGAGAGAGAGAGAGAGAGAGAGAGAGAGAGAGAGAGAGAGAGAGAGAGAGAGAGAGAGAGAGAGAGAGAGAGAGAGAGAGAGAGAGAGAGAGAGAGAGAGAGAGAGAGAATGAGAATGAGAATGAGAATGAGAATGAGAATGAGAATGAATCTTACCTGTGTTCCCTGGCTGTTATTACTGCATCGACTGCCATCGCCAGTGGCACCACCAATACCTTCTGACAACCCATCATCACTCTGCAAACCAAAAAAAAAAATGTATTAAATTAAATCAATACGTATATGTTGATATACCTTTGATGAAAACAGACTTTTCAAATTCCCAGAACCCCTTGGGAAAATGGAATGAGATAGTAGTTGTTGCAGCAGAAGCAGCAGCATAGTAGTTAGTAGTAGTAGTAGTTAGTAGTAGTAGTAGTAGTAGTAGTAGTAGTAGTAGTAGTAGTAGTTAGTAGTAGTAGTAGTAGTTAGTAGTAGTTAGTAGTAGTAGTTACTAGCAGTAGTTAGTAGTAGTTAGTAGTAGTAGTTAGTAGCAGTAGTTAGTAGTAGTAGTTAGTAGCAGTAGTTAGTAGTAGTAGTTAGTAGTAGTAGTTAGTAGTAGTAGTTAGTAGTAGCAGTTAGTAGCAGTAGTTAGTAATAGTAAAAATAAAAATGATAAAATATGATATATTTATTTGCACAATGTACATGGTTTTAGGATAACTAGATGGCATGTAGTAACAAACATGGTATGTCCCTGGTAATCTTGGTTGAGTCTGACCGTTAGTAATGACAGGGAAGTGCAACAACAAAAAAAAATTCCACAAGGCATTCACATTTGAACTAGGAGGCTTGCTGGAAATAACTGATGAGACACAATCTCAGTATCACTGAAGCACACACAGTGCCTCAAGCATCACTGGAACACACACAGTGCCTCAAGCATCACTGAAGCACACACAGTGCCTCAAGCATCACTGGAACACACACAGTGCCTCAAGCATCACTGGAACACACACAGTGCCTCAAGCATCACTGGAACACACACAGTGCCTCAAGCATCACTGGAACACACACAGTGCCTCAAGCATCACTGGAACACACACAGTGCCTCAAGCATCACTGGAACACACACAGTGCCTCATGCATCACTGGAACACACACAGTGCCTCAAGCATCACTGGAACACACACAGTGCCTCAAGCATCACTGGAACACACACAGTGCCTCAAGCATCACTGGAACACACACAGTGCCTCAAGCATCACTGGAACACACACAGTGCCTCAAGCATCACTGGAACACACACAGTGCCTCAAGCATCACTGGAACACACATAGTGTCTCAAGTATCACTGGAACACACACAGTGCCTCAAGCATCACTGGAACACACACAGTGCCTCAAGCATCACTGGAACACACACACTGCCTCAAGCATCACTGGAACACACATAGTGCCTCAAGCATCACTGGAACACACACAGTGCCTCAAGCATCACTGGAACACACACAGTGCCTCAAGCATCACTGGAACACACACAGTGCCTCAAGCATCACTGGAACACACACAGTGTCTCATGCATCACTGGAACACACACAGTGCCTCAAGCATCACTGGAACACACACAGTGCCTCAAGCATCACTGGAACACACACAGTGCCTCAAGCATCACTGGAACACACACAGTGCCTCAAGCATCACTGGAACACACACAGTGTCTCATGCATCACTGGAACACACACAGTGCCTCAAGCATCACTGGAACACACACAGTGCCTCAAGCATCACTGGAACACACAGTGTGCCTCAAGCATCACTGGAACACACACAGTGTCTCATGCATCACTGGAACACACACAGTGTCTCATGCATCACTGGAACACACACAGTGCCTCAAGCATCACTGGAACACACACAGTGCCTCAAGCATCACTGGAACACAGTGCCTCAAGCATCACTAGAACACACACAGTGTCTCATGCATCACTGAAGCACACACAGTGCCTCAAGCATCACTGGAACACACACACAGTGCCTCAAGCATCACTGGAACACACACAGTGCCTCATGCATCACTGGAACACACACAGTGCCTCAAGCATCACTGGAACACACACAGTGCCTCAAGCATCACTGGAACACACACAGTGCCTCAAGCATCACTGGAACACACACAGTGCCTCAAGCATCACTGGAACACACACAGTGCCTCAAGCATCACTGGAACACACACAGTGCCTCATGCATCACTGAAGCACACACAGTGCCTCAAGCATCACTGGAACACACACAGTGTCTCATGCATCACTGGAACACACAGTGCCTCAAGCATCACTGGAACACACACACTGTCTCATGCATCACTGGAACACACACACTGCCTCAAGCATCACTGGAACACACACAGTGTCTCATGCATCACTGGAACACACACACTGCCTCAAGCATCACTGGAACACACACAGTGCCTCAAGCATCACTAGAACACACACACTGTCTCATGCATCACTGGAACACACAGTGCCTCAAGCATCACTGGAACACACAGTGCCTCAAGCATCACTAGAACACACACACAGTGCCTCAAGCATCACTGGAACACACACAGTGCCTCAAGCATCACTAGAACACACACACTGTCTCATGCATCACTAAAACACACACAGTGCCTCAAGCATCACTGGAACACACACTGCCTCAAGCTTCACTGGAACACACACAGTGCCTCAAGCATCACTGGAACACACACAAAGCCTCAAGTATCACTGGAACACAGTGCCTCAAGCATCACTGGAACACACACATTGTCTCATGCATCACTGGAACACACACAGTGCCTCAAGCATCACTGGAACACACACAGTGCCTCAAGCATCACTGGAACACACACATTGTCTCATGCATCAATGGAACACAGTGCCTCAAGCATCACTAGAACACACAGTGCCTCAAGAATCACTGGAACACACACAGTGCTTCAAGCATCACTGGAACACACAGTGCCTCAAGCATCACTGGAACACACACAAAACCTCAAGCATCACTGGAACACACACAGTGCCTCAAGCATCACTGGAACACACACAAAACCTCAAGCATCACTGGAACACACAGTGCCTCAAGCGTCACTGGAACACACACAGTGCCTCAAGCATCACTGGAACACACATAGTGCCTCAAGCATCACTGGAACACACACAGTGCCTCAAGCATCACTGGAACACACATAGTGCCTCAAGCATCACTGGAACACACACAGTGCCTCAAGCATCACTGAACACACACAGTGTCTCATGGATCACTGGAACACACACAGTGCCTCAAGCATCACTGGAACACACAGTGCCTCAAGCATCACTGGAACACACACAGTGTCTCATGCATCACTGGAACACACACACTGCCTCAAGCATCACTGGAACACACACAGTGCCTCAAGCATCACTGGAACACACATAGTGCCTCAAGCATCACTGGAACACACACACAGTGCCTCAAGCATCACTGGAACATACATAGTGCCTCAAGCATCACTGGAACACACACACAGTGCCTCAAGCATCACTGGAACATACATAGTGCCTCAAGCATCACTGGAACACACACAGTGCCTCAAGCATCACTGGAACACACACAGTACCTCAAGCATCACTGGAACACACACAGTGCCTCAAGCATCACTGGAACACACAGTGCCTCAAGCATCACTGGAACACACACAGATGACTAAGGTAAGGTTAGAAACCATCAGTACAGGAAACAATGACTCCAGAATCCAGATACAATCTAGCCGAGGATACAAGTGTTGGCAGTGATCCCGAGCAAGCTATATTATAACCAATGATGTACAACGTTACACAGAGACAAGAGACATATCACACATATATAATAAAACAGCCCCAAAGAGTGGAGCAAACTCCAGAGTAGCGTCACTGAAGCGAGAACTTCAGGAAACTTTAAAAATAGGCTGGACACGTACACGAATGTGTGCGAGTTCGACCTGCTTAGCAGGGGGGCCAGTACCCCTAAACTTGTGACATATCCCTAATATGCAGACCCTGAAAAGTGCTTGAAAAGATTCTAAAACAAGATGGTGGATCACCTGGAGAATACAAGGATTAACCTGGGCCAACAGTACTTGGTCAGTGTATGAAAAATGCTTCCTAAGGCTACTCACGTTTTATGACTGGATGACAGAAATAAGGCAAGAAAGAAAACAGACTAAATGCACATTCCTAGACTGCTGGAAGGCCTGTAATACCTTTCATGAGTTTTCACAGGCAACTGATTTACAAAACAGGAAAAGCCTGTAGGGGTATCAAAAATACAAGTCCAGTGGACAAGGGAGTATCTAAAAATAGGAGGCAGCAGCCGTGGTGAAAACACTGGTAATGAGTGTTTGAATTAACACACACTAATAATGTTGGTAGAATTACCGACACAAATGCAACTAATGCGACATTTTATTGTGGCAACGTTTCGCTCTCCAGGAGCTTTGTCAAGCCGTTTACGGCTTGACAAAGCCGTAAACGAAATAATACGTAGTTCCCAGTTCCCCAGGGTCTCCACCCTAGCAGCCTAGCCTCACCTCAGCCAAGCTTCCTTCACTGCTCAACCAGGCACATTTTTTTTATTAAGTAGCCAGCAGGCCTATACAGGTTACACCAGGTGACTGGCCAGCCCACACAGGTTACACCAGGTGACTGGCCAGCCCACACAGGTTACACCAGGTGACTGGCCAGCCCACACAGGTTACACCAGGTGACTGGCCAGCCCACACAGGTTACACCAGGTGACTGGCCAGCCCACACAGGTTACACCAGGTGACTGGCCAGCCCACACAGGTTACACCAGGTGACTGGCCAGCCCACACAGGTTACACCAGGTGACTGGCCAGCCCACACAGGTTACACCAGGTGACTGGCCAGGCATCTAACCATACACTTTCCTCCTAAAAGCTTCACCTTTTTTCCAGTTTTGTTCTAGCAGTCTTACAAGACGCTAGAATTGTTTGGTTACTCAGTACTTTTGAGAACATTCCCTCTCTAACACAGACTCCAGGAACTTAAGTAAATAAATAAGTTTATTTAGGCACAGGTACACTTAAGTACAATTATACACAGAGTAAATTACTAGGATAACCCAAAAAAGTCATACAAGGTGACTTACTGTAACTGGAGTCCTTGGAAGAACTGTCATATTTATATTATTATTATTATGATTATTATTATTATTATTATTAACTTACTACTGTCATTACTAATTATTATAAAAATAAACATCACAAAGCAGGTTCAAAATATTTTGGTCCACATTCCACAATTCATGCCCATAATTCTTCCTGCGTTACTGGCAGTAACAGTCACTAAATTTAGATAAAAAACAACAGAACAGACGAAACAAAGATGAAGATAAATGATTGAGAGAACTGACAAGTTGATAAATTTGCCACGTACAACAACTGGTATCTTTACTGAGGAAACGTTTCGCCACTCAGTGGCTTCATCAGTCCAATACAAAGAATAGTGAAGATTAGAATGAGTCCAGGTAATCAGTCCGTCAGTCTGGAGTCGATGTACTCAGTCCATTAATCTGACAGACTCTAGGCTGATAAACCGATTACCTCTAACTACTCCTGATCTTCACCAATCTCTATATGGGACTGATGATGCCATTGTGTGGCGAAATATCACGATAAAGATACCCAAGTGTTGCACATGTGTGTAATTTATGAAGGGAAACACAATAATAGGTTGTTGGTGATGCAGGCGCCCCGCGGGAGAGCCGTCATGATGACTGTACATTAAAACCAACATGATGTAAGACGCATGTACAACACCTAGGTATCTTTGTTGAGTGTAATAGATCTGACGTGATAGCTCTAATGTGATAGATCTAAGGTGATAATTACAGATAGATCTAAGGTGATAATTAGATAGATCTAAGGTGATAATTATAGATAGATCTAAGGTGATAATTATAGATAGATCTAAGTTGATAATTATTGATAGATCTAAGGTTATAATTACAGATAGATCTAAGGTGATAATTACAGATACATCTAAGGTGTCCCGTTGCTCGATCGCTAGCACACTCAAGCTCACACACAGGTCCGGGGATCGATTCCCCGGTACGGCTGGAAAACACAAGGACGTGTTTCAACAAGACACCTGCTGTCCCTGTTCACCCATCAGTATAAAATGGGTATCTGGGTGTTAGTGGACTGGTGTGGGTCGCATCCTGGTTCAAAATGACCTAATTTACCTGAAATACTCCGCATAACAAGGAGCTTTCTGTATGTACGTCATTGATGTCAGCTATGGCCTGTATACCTTGTACATGTACTTGCAGAAATAACGATTTTATTATTAGTAGTAGTAGTAACACCACCATTTACAGTTAGGCTCCCTGCAAGCCTGACATCACGTGACTCCCCGTTCGAACCAGCCAGCCAGGCCGCAGGCCTCCCTCTCAATTCCTGACTAGGCTTAGTGAGCAGACGCTGACAGGCTCTTCCCACAACTACCAATAATAACGCATCCATAATAGTGTACAGTGTTTTTCTTCCACCATTACTCCATCAGAATCCCATCTTGAAAGAATAAATGGCACAAACAATAGATAAATAACCCATACATAGAAGAACGCAACGGAACGGCGTTTTGGTCTAAGACCATTCACTAGTCACACAGAAGCGGGAAGGGAAGGGAGCCAGTATATATATATATACGAGAGGGAAGAGCGGGGCAGGGAGTAGAACGAGGTAATAATTGGGTTTCGTCAGTCAAATATAGAAGAGAATAAATTGAAAGCAAAGAGGCGCAGCAGCGAGGCAAAGATGATGTAAACAGTCGATCACCTTAGATAAAAAAAAATTTGAGGTGGTCAGTCCCTCAGTCTGAAATGTTGAGCGTGCAGCCAGCAGCAACAGCCTGGTTGATCAGGCTCTGATCCACCAGGAGGCCTGGTCACAGACCGGGCCGCGGGGGCGATGACCCCCGCAACTCTCTCCAGGTAACTCCATAGTCTGGAACAGTGTGGAGCAGGAACAAAAGTATAGTCTGGAGCAATGTGGAGCAGGAACCTAAGTATAGTGTGGAACAATGTGTAGTAGATACATCAGTATAGTGTGGAACAATGTTGAGTAGAAAACTAAGAGATGAGTCAGTGTGGAGGTAAGACTGGTCAGGAAGGACACACTGGCTGAGCGGTGCTGTCGGGGCTTCCCTTGGGCACAGTCCTGTTGAAGCCAAATCTATTTATTAGCTTTGTAGGGAGAGGGCAAGGGTGATGTGTGTCTGCTGTAGCTGCTGCAGTCCCCTCTGCTGCTGGCACTCCCTCGGCCCTTGTGGCTCTGGTTGGCTCTCCCGCTGTAGTGCTGGATGGTAACCACGAGGGAGGTCGATTTGCGGAAAGCAGGAGTGTTCTTCACACAAGACACCCGCCAACCCCGGGCACATTGATTTCTTCAGGTCCTAGTTTGTACACTAACTCACAAGGGCCATGTCTGTACACAAAGAACTCACAAGGGCCATGTCTGTACACAGAACTCATAAAGGCCATGTCTGTACAAAAACTCACAAGGGCCATGTCCGTACACAAAGAACCCACAAGGGCCATGTCTGTACACGAACTCACAAGGGCCATGTCTGTATTGAACATTAAAATGGTATAAAATACCGACAGATTGTTAGGTAAGACACATATGCAACAGTTAGGTATCTTTATTTCGAAACGTTTCGCCTACACAGCAGGCTTCTTCAGTCGAGTACAGAAAAGTTGATAGAAGCAGAAGAGACTTGAAGACGATGTAATCAGTCCATCACCCTTCAAGTTTTGAGGTGGTCAGTCCCTCAGTCTGGAGAAGAGCATTGTTCCAAAGTTTGAAACAATATGGAGTTGAAGTGACAGGATGGAGCCTTATATAGCGCCAGGAGGTGAGACAGGTCACTAGTAGAACGCAGATGTTGGGAGGTCAGGTCCCTCTCAAATCCCTCTCTTCTCCAGACTGAGGGACTGACCACCTCAAAACTTTAAGGGTGATGGACTGATTACATCGTCTTCAAGTCTCTTCTGCTTCTATCAACTTTTCTGTACTCGACTGAAGAAGCCTACTGTGTAGGCGAAACGTTTCGAAATAAAGATACCTAACTGTTGCATATGTGTCTTACCTAACGCCATGTCTGTATACAAAGAACTCACAAGGGCCATGTCTGTACACAAAGAACTAAGGAGAAAAGAAATGGAAGAGAAGTACGAAGATCCACAGGGAAAAAAAAAAAGAGAGTAAGGCATAAGAAATGTTGACTGCTATATCCCATCAGGCAGGATGGGCCTCCTACAAGGTGATGAAATGTGTCAGCCTGAGCTGGGAGACTCCAGTAGTGTCAGCCTGAGCTGGGAGACTCCAGTAGTGTCAGCCTGAGCTGGGAGACTCCAGTAGTGTGAGCCTGAGCTGGGAGACTCCAGTAGTGTCAGCCTGAGCTGGGAGACTCCAGTAGTGTCAGCCTGAGCTGGGAAACTTTAGTAGGGCGATGAGGATATTGTCAAGTATTCCAATAAGGGCTCATCAGCTACGACAGCTTCAAAGGTTTCCTTCCAGCAGAGTTAGAGTTAATATCACTAGGAAATGACGAGGGTGGGAAGGTGTGGGTTGTAGTGGGAGGAACAAGTATGTGCAGGGTTGTAGTGGGAGGAACAAGTATGTGCAGGGTTGTAGTGGGAGGAAGTGTGTGCAGGGTTGTAGTGGGAGAAAGAAGTGTATGCAGGGTTGTAATGAAGGATAGAAGAGTACCAAGAATGAAGAGGTATCACCATAGAGTACTAAGAATGATAAACTATCACCATAAAGTACTAAGAATGATAAACTATCACCATAGAGTACTAACAATGATAAACTATCACCATAGAGTACTAACAATGATAAACTATCACCATAGAGTACTAACAATGATAAACTATCACCATAGAGTACTAACAATGATAAACTATCACCATAGAGTACTAACAATGATAAACTATCACCATAGAGTACTAACAATGATAAACGTTCAGAATAAACCTACAATGTGGCAGGTTTATATAAACTTAACCCACTCTAATCTACCCTAACTTGAATCAACTTAATCTAACTTGAATGCAAATTTAGAGGAAACAGAAAACTTGAATTCAGTAGGATTCGCTATTACTCGACGTCTGGCAGCGCGGTGTCATGGCATCCCAGGCAACGTTCAGATTCACACTACCTGGTGTGAGGTAGTCTGGGCCCGTCTCGGTTTGTCACTCTCTCTCTCTCTCTCTCTCTCTCTCTCTCTCTCTCTCTCTCTCTCTCTCTCTCTCTCTCTCTCTCTCTCTCTCTCTCTCTCTCTCTCTCTCTCTCTCGGGCTGCGGGGCACCAACAGCGATAGCCTGGTTGACTAGGCAACCAGGTGCCAGATCAACCAGGCTGTGATGAATATGTAGGGCGGAGGGAATCCAGCAGCAACAGCCTGATTGACCAGGCAAGCACCAGACGAGCCTGGCCCATGACCGGGCTCCGGGAATTAAAAAATCTCTCTCTCTAAGCTAAGAACTATAGACCAATAGCTCTGACGTCCCACATCATAAAAATCTTTGAAAGAGTGCTAAGAAGCAGGATTGCAAATCACCTGGATTCCCAAAATCTGCACAATCCAGGGCAACATGGGTTCAGGGCAGGTCGCTCCTGCCTCTCACAACTACTGGATCACTATGACATGGCCTTGGATGCACTGGAAGACAATCAGAATGCAGATATAATATACACAGACTTTGCAAAAGCATTTGACAAATGCGATCATGGCGTAATAGCCCATAAAATACGTGCTAAAGGAATAACTGGGAAAGTGGGGAGATGGATCTTCAACTTCCTAACAAATCGAACACAAAGAGTAGTGGTCAACAGAGTTAAATCGGAGGCTGCCATTGTGAAGAGCTCTGTTCCACAAGGCACAGTACTCGCCCCCATCTTATTCCTTATCCTCATATCAGACATAAACAGAGATATACACCACAGCACCGTATCATCCTTTGCGGATGATACTAGGATCTGCATGAGGCTGTCATCTGCTGAGGACGCGGTTAACCTCCAAGAAGATATAAACAAAGTTTTCCAGTGGGCAACGGTAAACAATATGATGTTCAATGAGGACAAATTCCAACTACTCCGTTATGGAAAACTGGAGGAGATAATAACTAGAACAGAGTATACTACTGACTCCGGCCATACAATAGAGCGGAAAAATAATGTAAGGGACCTGGGAGTAGTAATGTCTGAGGATCTCACTTTCAAGGATCACAACAGTGCCACGATCGCACGTGCAAAGAAAATGATAGGATGGATAATGAGAACTTTCAAAACGAGAGATGCCAAGCCCATGATGATCCTTTTCAAATCACTTGTTCTCTCTAGGCTGGAATACTGCTGTACATTAACATCTCCATTCAAAGCAGGTGAAATCGCAGATCTAGAGAGTGTACAGAGATCCTTTACTGCACGTATAAGTTCTGTCAAGCACCTTAACTACTGGGAACGCTTGGAAGCACTTGACTTGTACTCGTTGGAACGCAGGAGGGAGAGATATATCATAATCTACACTTGGAAAATCTTGGAAGGAATGGTCCCAAATCTGCACACAGAAATCACTCCCTACGAAAGTAAAAGACTGGGCAGGCGATGCAAAATGCCGCCAATAAAAAGTAGGGGCGCCATTGGTACACTAAGAGAAAACACCATAAGTGTCCGGGGCCCAAAACTGTTCAACAGCCTCCCATCAAGCATTAGGGGAATTGCCAATAAACCCCTGGCTGCCTTCAAGAGAGAGCTGGACAGATACCTAAAGTCAGTGCCGGATCAGCCGGGCTGTGGCTCGTACGTTGGACTGCGTGCGGCCAGCAGTAACAGCCTAGTTGATCAGGCCCTGATCCATCGGGAGGCCTGGTCATGGACCGGGCCGCGGGGGCGTTGATCCCCGGAATAACCTCCAGGTAACCTCTAGGTCCTCCCCCAGGATGCCACCCACAAGTCAACCCACAGGTACCTATTTTACTACTAGGTAAACAGATGTTAGGACGAGCATAGGTCCCTCCTGGCCCGAGACTGAGCCCGAGTCCTCTGGTTGTAAGACAGACGCACTACGAGGTAACAAGGGAGAGAGGGGGGAAGTGTGCCTCAACTGGGACACAATGATTCATGTAATGCTCGTTCGGCATCTATCATAAGCCACTAGTTACACTGTGTGTGCCAAGTACACTACCACTGGCAACTACCCACCTACCACTGGCAACTACCCACCTACCACTGGCAACTATGACTACCTACCACTGGTAACTACCCACCTACCTCTGCTAACTACCTACCACTGGTAACTACCCACCTACCACTAGGAACTATCCACCTACCACTTGATTAACTACCACTGAGAAATATCTCTGACACTTCCACTTTACTAATCCACAAAAATCCACTTTATAATTATAAAACAAGTGTTAATATACATGTGTGGTGACTAACACCTGCTGTCCCTGTTCACCTAGCAGTAAGTAGGTACCTGGGTGTTAAGTCTACTTTAGTGGGTCGCATCCTGGGGAAGACGACCATAGGAACACAGTGGTGATAAGCCACACACTGACTGGCTTTCCTGGGTTATCCTGGGTTACCACTTCAATGTACCGTCGTAGGTTAAAACGTAAGAGAATAACGTAGTGAATTAGCCACTTAGAAGCAATCTTACATCTAAAGATTCTAACGTCTAAATTTTCGAACGTATCTAAGTAGCCTAATATATCTTAATATAATGAAAGATTCTAACACCGACAAATTTTCTCAAACCAAATTTTCTAAGATATTAAAAAATAATATATCTATTTCAATGCATCTAATGATTCTAAAATATCTCAACAAGGAGTCTTTTCGGACACATACAACACTTGTTAGGGCCATCCTGGAGTACGCAGCACCAGTGTGGAGCCCACACCTGAGGTAACAGGTTAAGATACTGGATAAAGTGCAGATGTAAGTAGGCTCGTTCCTGAGTTAAGAAGCTGGAGCTACGAGGAGAGGCTAATGGAATTAGATCTAACGACATTTGAGGATAGAAGAACCGGGGAAGATATGATAACGACATACAACATACTTAGGGGACTTGATAGGGTCGACAGGGACAGGATGTTTGAGAGGTGAGAAACAAACTGTGGACACAGCTGGAAGTTCAAGACGCATGCGAGTCACGAGGATGTCAGGAAGTATTTCTTCAGTATCAAAGCGGTTGGGAATGATCTTGGTGAAAAAGAGAAGGCAGACTCCAAACATAGCTTTAAGAGCAGGTACGTCAGGGCCCAAGAGATTAGGAGTCTGGCAACCGGCAAAGGTGAATGGCGGGGCCAAGAGCTAAGCCTCGACCTAAGTAGACATGTTTATCATCATTGACAGAGACTACAACAACGATAACTACCAAAGTAATACATACATAGTATAAGTATATTTAGACACAGGTACACATAAGTACTGTTATCATACACAGTGTAAATTACCCACCAGGATAACCCAGAAAAAAAAGTCAGTGTCTTATTTCCATTGGATTGGTTACAATGGTGACACCGAGCAGTTTTAACATCACCACTAAACATCATTAATTTAGCATCATTAACTTGGGCTGACCTATGATAACCTGGCGACCATTAACCTGCCTTATATGATAATTTTTTTTTTTACAAAGGCTTGCTTCTATGTTGATCTGGTGCAATGAGAGGGAAGGGGGAGGGAGAGAGAGGGAGAGAGAGAGAGAGAGAGAGAGAGAGAGAGAGAGAGAGAGAGAGAGAGAGAGAGAGAGAGAGAGAGAGAGAATCATGGGTTAGAAGACAGGGATGTGAATGTTGGCAATAATGACACAATACATACTTGAGTGTCAGCACAGACAACGCTGGGCACGAGACAGCAGCAGCAGCAGCAGTGATGTTCACCACAATAACAACGAACAATAAGAGAAGTCGTAGCATCAAGCAGAGTAGCAGCAGCAGCACTAGAGGGAGGGAGGTACACCAGCACCAAGACACAAGAGAGAACGAGTGAGATGCGCTCTACTCGCTGCCTGGACGCTAACTGCTGCATGCAGCCCCCACGTCACGTGTTAAGAATGGCCAGGAACAGGAAGGGTGGGGCGCATGGGGGCTAGGAAGGAGGGGAGGGAGAACATCCAGTGGGGGGAAGGAGGGAGAACATCCAGTGGGGGGAAGGAGGGAGAACACCCAGTGAGGGGGAGGGAGAACTACCAATGGGAGAGGGGGAGGTGTGGGAGAGGAAGAATCTAGGTTTGGTGGGAGGGAGGGAGATAGTAGTAGTATGGGGAGATGAAAGGGGAGATGGGATAGTAATGCGGGATTGATGGGGGGAAGGGGAGAGAGGTAAGGGGAGGAAGTGAGGCAGGGTGTAGATGCAGGTGGCAATGACCCCTAACACGTGTAACCTCCAAAGAGAGGGGAAAATAGGAGAGGGAGAAGACAGGTTACATGGTGCCACTTGGCCCTCAACCACACTCAAAATCACCACCACGACTCCACCACCACAACTAAACACCACCACCACCACCACCACCATCACTAGCACAACAACAACCACCACTACTAGCAGCAGGGTGATCAAAATAATCAACAAGTTTTATATTCAGCTGGTAAACTGGCGTCTACTGACCGTTATTTTCTTATCATATGTTATCGAAGTGAATACTAGTGATAACCCGCCAGCACTTTCACAATGTTCCCCCTCCCTCCTTCCCCTTCACCTTCCTTCTTTTCCCCTCCAGTCTTTCATCGTCTATAGTTTTAACAAAGTCCTAAGACACTGTTGAGTTTAAAATGTCCTCTGTCAAGAGTTAAAGGAGTCAGCATTGAGTGGGATACATTTTGTGGTGCCTGACCCGAGGACTGACGAGGCTTGCTCTAGACAAACATCATCTTCACAGATTCTAGTGGCAAAATTCTGGGAAGTTCTCTATACACACTTCACACTACAGGGAGGACATTGTGCTGGTGTCAGCAGTGCCTCCAGACACTTGTTATCCCTCCTGTCCACTCTCCCTTAGTCGCAGTGTTGGGAAGGGAGAATGACACTTGCTTGTCTATTTCTTTTACCTCCTAACGAGTTCCTGATCCAAGAAACTAGATTTATCCTCCCCTTCTCTGGACTGAAGAAGTGTTCTCAGTGGAGGCAGGAGAAACACCAGAGTCAGACAGTCAGAATACATCAACAGGTATGGGGCTGCATAAATACAACAGAGAAAGAGGTAAAACTTTTGAGTGAGTTAGATACATTTATTTATTTATTTATTTATTTATTTATTATACATGAAATGCAACGTGACCTGGCAAAATGTCACCATGGATTGTGAGAAAGGGAGCTAAAGAACTGTCTGAATCGCTAGCTAAAATATACAATTCAGTGCATACGGGAGAGTTGCCAGAGATCCTGAAGACAGGGAATGCAGTACCAATAGTTAAGGAGACAGAGGTGAACCACACACCAGTGATACCTGCATACTATGAAAGTTACAAACGAAGATAACCAAAATCGCCAGGAGAGTAGTAAAGCACTTGATAAATGGTTTGATATATAATAACCAACACTGGTTTGTAGATGACAAATCTTGTTTCACGAACTTGTTGAATTCTATGATAAACTAACAGGAGAGAGGGAAGGGGTGGTTGCATGTTTTTGTACAAGAAAGCATTTCATACCATACCTCACAAAAGACTGGGGCACAATCTTGAAGAACATACAAGAATGACAGAAAAATGCCCTACAGCGGGTGAAAAAGTACCGTATGTGAAGGAGACAGGTTGACTGTCTGAGGTATAATAATGGGAAAGTGTAACTAGTGGGGTTCCCAAATGTTCGGTTCTGGGACCAATACTTTTTTTTTTTTGGGGGGGGGGTATTTTTTTTAACACACTGACCATCTCCCACTGAGACACAGTGACCCGAAAAAGAAACACTTTCACCATCATTCACAATATCACTGTCTTGCCAGAGGTGTGCAGATACGACAGTTTAGATATCCCTCTAAACAGCAAATATCTAAAATCCCTCCTTTTGAGTGCAGCCACTGTACTTCCCACCTCCAAGAATCAGGAGATAGAGTCCCTGTTTGTAAACGATGTCAAATTAACGAAGAGAATAATAACTGATATACAAAAAAGCTACAAACAAGAAGATTGATCAAACAAGAGGCTACCGGGATTCAACCCCAGAAAATGCAAGGATATTAAAATTGGGAAGGAGTAAGACCGGTAACTGAGTACAGACTAGAAGGACAGAGGCTAAAAACCTCACTCAGACAAAAAGACCTCGGGGTGAGCATATTATTATAATCAAGGGGAGCGCTAAACCCATAGGATTATACAGCGCATGTGGGGGGGGGGGATGGAAGGTATTCAGGCTCAATTCAGGGAACTGGAGCACAGATCCAATTCCCTAGATCAAAAGCCCCTCATCACCGTCAAGGAACCTCCCTTGAGGGGCAGGGGTGGGCATAGTGCCGAGCATATCGTCAGAGGGACACATCAACCAAATGACATCAGCAACAAATGCTCGTCTGGAAAAACCATGAGCAGCATTCAGGAATATTAAGTTATTCACAACCTTTTATATATGTCGGGCCCATCATGGTGTAGTATTCAGCGCCAGGATAAAACTGACATATAATAAATCTTAGTAAGAAACTGGAGAAGTATGCATGGAGAGTAGTTCCTGAGGTGAGACCTGTCAGGAGAGACTAAACCAACTTAACCTGACTACATTAAATCACAAATGAACCATCAGAGACATAACATCCAAAATACTCAGAGAATTTGAGTGTGTACAAGGATAAACTTACAGCAGGAATCAGGTATACGAGGGAACAGCTGAAAAAGTTAATATCATAAGGATATCAGGAATTATTTTTGCAGGCATAGGATAGTTAGGAAGTGGAATGACCTGCTGGAAGTAGTAGTGGAGTCTGGCCTCATGCATGATTCTAAGAGCAGGTACGACACGACATACGAGGTTAGGGGCTAGTGCCAGGTTCACTAGCCCCTAACCTCGTATGTCGTGTCGTACCTGCTCTTAGAATCATGCATGAGGCCAGACTCCACTACTACTTCCAGCAGGTCATTCCACTTCCTAACTATCCTATGCCTGCAAAAATAATTCCTGATATACAGGGCCAGGAACTGAGAATTGGCCCCTGCAACCATGTATAGGTAAGTATATATGTGCAAGTACACACACACAAACATATATACAAGTAAGAATAAATCTGCAGGTTCATACAGGGGTGGTGATTCGACCCTTGCAGCCACATTTAAGTGAGTACACATTTAAGAATTCGTGGAGGCAGGGGTAAGGAGAGTGAAGCTTTGAGCTGTTGATGGCTCCGGGGGATCTTGGCCCCCCGCGTCTCGCTCTCAAACCAGGCCTCCTGGTCAACTGCTAGGACAATGAGGTTATTGGTGCTAGCAACACAATCTGAGTGACTTGGAACTTTAATCATTTTCATGTTTGTGGTAGTACATATACAAGTCATAAACCACTGCAGTGCAACTAGTGGGGTAAGAGACCCGTGAGTGGAGGAAGGGAGAGAGAGGGAGACAGGGAAGTGGGAGGGGAGAGAGTGAGGGTAGGGGAGGCGGGGGGTGAGGAAGTGGAGAGGTGGCAATGAATTTCTTTTAGTAAAACTGGATACATGAAGTATGTATTGGTACCTTGTACTGTAGGTCCCATATTTCCTTGTTATGTGTTAGACAGTGGAACAAAACTGATGTTGTGATATGTCAGCTTCAGCTGAGTGACTTCAGTAGTGTCAACCAGAGCTGGGTGACTTCAGTAGTGTCAGCCTGAGCTGGGTGACTTCAGTAGTGTCAACCAGAGCTGGGTGACTTCAGTAGTGTCAGCCTGAGCTGGGTGACTTCAGTAGTGTCAACCAGAGCTGGGAGACTTCAGTAGTGTCAGCCTGAGCTGGGTGACTTCAGTAGTGTCAACCAGAGCTGGGTGACTTCAGTAGTGTCAGCCTGAGCTGGGTGACTTCAGTAGTGTCAACCAGAGCTGGGAGACTTCAGTAGTGTCAGCCTGAGCTGGGTGACTTCAGTAGTGTCAACCAGAGCTGGGTGACTTCAGTAGTGTCAGCCTGAGCTGGGTGACTTCAGTAGTGTCAACCAGAGCTGGGAGACTTCAGTAGGGAGATGATGGTAGTAATGTTGAAGGCGATGGATGATAAGGGGAGAGAGAGAGGGGGGGGGGGAATTTCTGGCTAGGGGTTGAGGGAAGAAGGGGAAGTGGGGATGAGGGGGGTGGAATGGGGGATAAGGTGACAGGAAGTAAGATGACGATCAGTGATAAGAAAAGAAGCTAAGAATTTTATTTAGTGTGTTAATGTGAGAGTGTGTGTGTGGCGGTGGCTGGATAACACCACTCTACCATCATCACTCCCATATCTAGTCTTCTTCTATCTACTCATTCCTTACATTATTCTCCTGTATTTTGTTATTCCTTCTTACACTCAGTAACTTTTTCCTCCCCTTATTTTCATCCCCCCCCCTTCTTCATCACCTACCAGTCATACATACACACCAGGAGCTATGACTCGACCCCTGCAACTACAAACAAGTATGTATAGGTAAGTACACACACACACACACACACACACACACACACACACACACACACACAAAGTTTGCAAATATCCCTGAAAGAGAAGGACCTCGGGGTAAGCAGAGTCCCGAGCATATCACCTAAGACACACAACACAATAACCGCAGAGATGTCAGGTGTACAAGGAGACAGATATTTCAGGTGTAAAAGAAGACAGATATTTTAACAGTTGTAGAAGGCAGAGTAATTTTAGCAAATATAGGCACGTGGGGGGAGGGAGTTAATAAATAATTGGAACAAAATAAGCAACTTGCAACAAGAAAGAGATGATAGGTCGCCTATTCTTGTATTACACAAGACTTTATAGTGAGTAGGGATAGTTCAGTGTAGTACTGAGACTACCAACACCATCCCAGGGATAGTTCAGTGTAGTTCTGAGACTACCAACACCATCCCAGGGATAGTTCAGTGTAGTACTGAGACTACCAACACCATCCCAGGGATAGTTCAGTGTAGTACTGAGACTACCAACACCATCCCAGGGATAGTTCAGTGTTGTACTGAGACTATCAACACCATCCCAGGGATAGTTCAGTGTAGTACTGAGACTACCAACACCATCCCAGGGATAGTTCAGTGTAGTACTGAGACTACCAACACCATCCCAGGGATAGTTCAGTGTAGTACTGAGACTACCAACACCATCCCAGGGATAGTTCAGTGTAGTACTGAGACTACCAACACCATCCCAGGGATAGTTCAGTGTAGTACTGAGACTACCAACACCATCCCAGGGATAGTTCAGTGTTGTACTGAGACTACCAACACCATCCCACGGATAGTTCAGTGTAGTACTGAGACTATCAACACCATCCCAGGGATAGTTCAGTGTAGTACTGAGACTATCAACACCATCCCAGGGATAGTTCAGTGTTGTACTGAGACTATCAACACCATCCCAGGGATAGTTCAGTGTAGTACTGAGACTATCAACACCATCCCAGGGATAGTTCAGTGTAGTACTGAGACTATCAACACCATCCCAGGGATAGTTCAGTGTAGTACTGAGACTATCAACACCATCCCAGGGATAGTTCAGTGTAGTACTGAGACTACCAACACCATCCCAGGGATAGTTCAGTGTAGTACTGAGACTATCAACACCATCCCAGGGATAGTTCAGTGTAGTACTGAGACTATCAACACCATCCCAGGGATAGTTCAGTGTAGTACTGAGACTACCAACACCATCCCAGGGATAGTTCAGTGTTGTACTGAGACTACCAACACCATCCCACGGATAGTTCAGTGTAGTACTGAGACTATCAACACCATCCCAGGGATAGTTCAGTGTAGTACTGAGACTACCAACACCATCCCAGGGATAGTTCAGTGTAGTACTGAGACTATCAACACCATCCCAGGGATAGTTCAGTGTAGTACTGAGACTATCAACACCATCCCAGGGATAGTTCAGTGTAGTACTGAGACTACCAACACCATCCCAGGGATAGTTCAGTGTAGTACTGAGACCATCAACACCATCCCAGGGATAGTTCAGTGTAGTACTGAGACTATCAACACCATCCCAGGGATAGTTCAGTGTAGTACTGAAACTATCAACACCATCCCAGGGATAGCTCATTGTAGTGCGGAGACTATCAACACCATCCCAGGGATAGTTCAGTGTTGTACTGGGACTATCAACACATCCCAGGGATAGTTCAGTGTAGTACTGAGACTATCAACACCATCCCAGGGATAGTTCATTGTAGTACTGAGACTATCAACACCATCCCAGGGATAGTTCATTGTAGTACTGAGACTATCAACACGATCCCAGGGATAGTTCAGTGTTGTACTGGGACTATCAACACATCCCAGGGATAGTTCAGTGTACTACTGAGACTATCAACACCATCCCAGGGATAGTTCATTGTAGTACTGAGACTATCAACACCATCCCAGGGATAGGTCAGTGTAGTACTGAGACTATCAACACCATCCCAGGGATAGTTCAGTGTTGTACTGGGACTATCAACACCATCCCAGGGATAGTTCAGTGTTGTACTGGGACTATCAACACCATCCCAGGGATAGTTCATTGTAGTACTGAGACTATCAACACCATCCCAGGGATAGTTCAGTGTTGTACTGGGACTATCAACACCATCCCAGGGATAGTTCAGTGTAGTACTGGGACTATCAACACCATCCCAGGGATAGTTCAGTGTAGTGCTGAGACTATCAACACCATCCCAGGGATAGTTCATTGTAGTACTGAGACTATCAACACCATCCCAGGGATAGTTCAGTGTAGTACTGAGACTATCAACACCATCCCAGGGATAGTTCAGTGTAGTACTGAGACAATCAACACCATCCCAGGGATAGTTCATTGTAGTACTGAGACTATCAACACCATCCCAGGGATAGTTCAGTGTAGTACTGAGACTATCAACACCATCCCAGGGATAGTTCAATGTAGTACTGAGACTATCAACACCATCCCAGGGATAGTTCAGTGTAGCACTGGGAATATCAACACATCCCAGGGATAGTTCAGTGTAGTACTGAGACTATCAACACCATCCCAGGGATAGGTCAGTGTAGTACTGGGAATATCAACACATCCCAGGGATAGTTCATTGTAGTACTGAGACTATCAACACCATTCCAGGGATAGTTCAGTGTTGTACTGGGACTATCAACACATCCCAGGGGTAGTTCAGTGTAGTGCTGAGACTATCAACACCATCCCAGGGATAGTTCATTGTAGTACTGAGACTATCAACACCATCCCAGGGATAGTTCAGTGTAGTACTGAGACTATCAACACCATCCCAGGGATAGTTCAGTGTAGTACTGAGACTATCAACACCATCCCAGGGATAGTTCATTGTAGTACTGAGACTATCAACACCATCCCAGGGATAGTTCATTGTAGTACTGAGACTATCAACACCATCCCAGGGATAGTTCAGTGTTGTACTGGGACTATCAAAACATCCCAGGGATAGTTCAGTGTAGTACTGAGACTTTCAACACCATCCCAGGGATAGTTCATTGCAGTACTGAGACTATCAACACCATCCCAGGGATAGTTCAGTGTAGTACTGAGACTATCAACACCATCCCAGGGATAGTTCATTGTAGTACTGAGACTATCAACACCATCCCAGGGATAGTTCAGTGTAGTACTGAGACTATCAATACCATCCCAGGGATAGTTCAGTGTTGTACTGGGACTATCAACACCATCCCAGGGATAGTTCAGTGTAGTACTGAGACTATCAACACATCCCAGGGATAGTTCAGTGTAGTACTGCGACTATCAACACACATCCCAGGGATAGTTCAGTGTAGTAATTAAACTATCAACACCATCCCAGGGATAGTTCAGTGTAGTACTGGGACTATCACCACCATCCCAGGGATAGTTCAGTGTAGTACTGGGACTATCAACACCATCCCAGGGATAGTTCATTGCAGTACTGAGACTATCAACACCATCCCAGGGATAGTTCAGTGTAGTACTGAGACTATCAACACCATCCCAGGGATAGTTCAGTGTAGTACTGAGACTATCAACACCATTCCAGGGATAGTTCAGTGTAGTACTGAGACTATTAACACATCCCAGGGATAGTTCAGTGTAGTACTGAGACTATTAACACATCCCAGGGATAGTTCAGTGTAGTACTGAGACTATCAACACCATCCCAGGGATAGTTCAGTGTTGTACTGCGACTATCAACACCATCCCAGGGATAGTTCAGTGTTGCACTGGGACTATCAACACACATCACAGGGATAATTCAGTGTAGTACTGAGACTATCAACACCATCCCAGGGATAGTTCAGTGTAGTACTGAGACTATCAACACCATCCCAGGGATAATTCAGTGTAGTACTGAGACTATCAACACCATCCCAGGGATAGTTCAGTGTAGTACTGAGGCTATCAACACCATCCCAGGGATAGTTCAGTGTAGTACTGAGACTATCAACACATCCCAGGGATAGTTCAGTGTAGTAATGAAACTATCAACACACATCTCAGGGATAGTTCAGTGTAGTACTAAGACTATCAACACCATCCCAGGGATAGTTCAGTGTAGTACTGAGACTATCAACACCATCCCAGGGATAATTCAGTGTAGTACTGGGACTATCAACACCATCCCAGGGATAGCTCATTGTAGTACTGAGACTATCAACACCATCCCAGGGATAATTCAGTGTAGTACTGGGACTATCAACACCATCCCAGGGATAGTTCATTGTAGTACTGAGACTATCAACACCATCCCAGGGATAATTCAGTGTAGTACTGGGACTATCAACACCATCCCAGGGATAGTTCAGTGTAGTACTGAGGCTATCAACACATCCCAGGGATAGTTCAGTGTAGTACTGAGACTATCAACACCATCCCAGGGATAGTTCAGTGTAGTACTGAGACTATCAACACCATCCCAGGGATAATTCAGTGTAGTACTGGGACTATCAACACCATCCCAGGGATAGTTCATTGTAGTACTGAGACTATCAACACCATCCCAGGGATAATTCAGTGTAGTACTGGGACTATCAACACCATCCCAGGGATAGTTCATTGTAGTACTGAGACTATCAACACCATCCCAGGGATAATTCAGTGTAGTACTGGGACTATCAACACCATCCCAGGGATAGTTCAGTGTAGTACTGAGGCTATCAACACATCCCAGGGATAGTTCAGTGTAGTACTGAGACTATCAACACCATCCCAGGGATAGTTCAGTGTAGTACTGAGACTATCAACACCATCCCAGGGATAGTTCAGTGTAGTACTGAGACTATCAACACCATCCCAGGGATAGTTCAGTGTAGTACTGAGGCTATCAACACCATCCCAGGGAGAGGGTTGCCAGGGATGGTTGCCAGGGAGAGGGTTGCCAGGGATGGTTGCCAGGGAGAGGGTTGCCAGTGTGTTGTAAAGGAGAGGGTTACCAGGAATGGTTGGCAGGGAGAGGGTTACCAGGAATGGTTGGCAGGGAGAGGGTTTCCAGGAATGGTTGGCAGGGAGAGGGTTACCAGGAATGGTTGGCAGGGAGAGGGTTACCAGGGATGGTTGCCAGGGAGAGGGTTGCCAGAGAGTGTTGTAAGGGAGAGGGTTTCCAGGAATGGTTGGCAGGGAGAGGGTTACCAGGGATGGTTGCCAGGGAGAGGGTTGCCAGAGAGTGTTGTAAGGGAGAGGGTTACCAGGAATGGTTGGCAGGGAGAGGGTTTCCTGGAATGGTTGGCAGGGAGAGGGTTTCCAGGAATGGTTGGCAGGGAGAGGGTTTCCAGGAATGTTTGGCAGCGAGAGGGTTACCAGGGATGGTCGGCAGGGAGAGGGTTTCCAGGAATGGTTGGCAGGGAGAGGGTTTCCAGGAATGTTTGGCAGCGAGAGGGTTACCAGGGATGGTTGGCAGGGAGAGGGTTTCCAGGAATGTTTGGCAGCGAGAGGGTTACCAGGGATGGTTGGCAGGGAGAGGGTTTCCAGGAATGGTTGGCAGGGAGAGGGTTACCAGGAATGGTTGGCAGGGAGAGGGTTACCAGGGATGGTTGCCAGGGAGAGGGTTGCCAGAGAGTGTTGTAAGCGAGAGGGTTACCAGGAATGGTTGGCAGGGAGAGGGTTTCCTGGAATGGTTGGCTTTGAGAGGGTTTCCAAGAATGGTTGGCAGGGAGAGGGTTTCCAGGAATGGTTGGCAGGGAGAGGGTTACCAGGGATGGTTGGCAGGGAGAGGGTTTCCAGAGAATGTTGTAAGGGAGAGGGCTGCCAGGGAGAGGGTTCAGCAGCTACCACAGCACCCGAGGTTTCTTGCCAGCAGCTCTGGAGTCACTTTCACTTAGGAATCGCCACTAGAGGCGCAGTATCCCCTCTAATAAATATCCTGAACTCTTCGTAAGTGACTTTTTCCACAACAGGAGGAGGGGGATAGTTAGAAACAGGGGGGAGGGGGGAGAGACAGAAGGGTAGGGGGTTAAGGGGGCATGGAGGGGAGGGGGAGAGCACGAGCTGACCCTCTCATTATCGCCATCAACGAGTGCCACTAACTCATTGTTAGTGCCACCCCTCCCCCTTCCCCCTTCCCCCTCCCTACTTATACTTCCATCAGGAAACGCTTCATTTCCGCTCGTAATATCCCCCCCCACTCCTCCCTCCCTCCCCACTACCCGAAACCCGGATTTTGGAGGTGTAATGGGGGGAGGTGGGGTAGAGGAGGGCCACAGGTCACGAGAGGTCAACCTGTGAAGTGACCTCATGTCATGTGACCAACCGGGGCGTCATGTAACCAACTGGGACGTCATGTGACCAACTGGGACGTCATGTGACCAACTGGGACGTCATGTGACCAACTGGAACGTCATGTGACAATCTGGAACGTCATTTGACAAACTGGAACGTCATGTGACCAACTGGGACGTCATGTGACCAACTGGGACATGTGACCAACTGGGACGTCATGTGACCAACTGGGACATGTGACCAACTGGGACGTCTTGTGACCAACTGGGACGTCATGTTACCAACTGGAACGTCATGTGACCAACTGGGACGTCATGTGACCAACTGGGACGTCATGTGACCAACTGGAACGTCATGTGACCAACTGGAACGTCATGTGACCAACTGGGACGTCATGTGACCAACTGGGACGTCATGTGACCAACTGGGACGTCATGTGACCAACTGGAACGTCATGTGACAAACTGGAACGTCATTTGACAAACTGGAACGTCATGTGACCAACTGGGACGTCATGTGACCAACTGGGACATGTGACCAACTGGGACGTCATGTGACCAACTGGGACGTCATGTGACCAACTTGACTGCGGAGATTCTGATAATTTTTGGAAACGGCTTTAAGAGACTCAGTTTTATCAACTAAAATACACCACCCACATACACAGCTTTAAGAAGAGGTATGATAAAACTCTTGGAGCAGGGAGAGAGTGGACCTAGTAGCTACTAGCGAAGAGGCGAGGCCAGGAGATGTGACTCGACCCCCTTCAACCACATACAGGTAAGTGTACACACACACACACACACACACACACACACACACACACACACACACACACACACACACACACACCACACACACACACACACACACACACACACACACACACACACACACACACATGCACATACAACAGGCCTAGTGTCTAATCGACATGTGCCTAAGACCAAATGGTAACTAACACACACACACACACACACACACACACACACACACACACACACACACACAAACAGGCCTAGTGTCTAATCGACATGTGCCTAGGACAAAATGGTAACTAACACACACACACACACACACACACACACACACACACACACACACACACACACCTTAAAGAAGAGGTATGGTAAAACTCCTGGAGCAGGGAGAGAGTTGACCTAGCAGCGACTAGCACAGAGGCGAGGCCAGGAGATGTGACTCAACCCCCCTTCAACCACATACAGGTAAGTACACACACAGGTAGAATGGTTCACGGAAGTACATGTTTGAACCGGACAGTCGTCTCTCTCCTGTAACCCCTTCCTATTTTTGTTGTTCCTGTGTGTATAATGATATACCAGTGAAGTGGATTTCCGTTGTGCCCTGAGAGACCAGCCTCAGAGACGCTGACACTCAACCAGTGCTAGAATGACTGACGATATCCTCAGTTCTGCTGGAATGGAACCTTGGTACTTGTCGTAGTTATTGAACCACTGTGGAATGAACCTTGCTAGTTGTCGTAGCTAGTGAACCACTGTAGAATGAACCTTGATAATTGTCATAGCTAGTGAAAAACTGGTGGAAGGCTCAACACCTACATCGTCTTACTACAGGTGTCAACTCAGGCTGACGACCTCATTACCACACATGACAACATAGTCATGCTATGTGAGAGGAAAATTAACTAATTTACCTTCCCACTATGTGACTGTTGCAGAGTATCACACACACACACACCGGGGCCAGGAGCTATGAATCGACCCCTGCAACCACAATTAGGTGAGTACACAAAAGCGCACTGTAGGTATACCAATTTTTCTCAATAAAATAACGAAAGAAACAGCACTTGTTATTCCTCTTCGTAACTCTTCTTGTCCTCCTCCTCTCGCTTCCCCCAGTCCTTCCTCCGCCCCTACAGCTCCACCTTCCCTTCAGAGGGGTATATATAACACTTGATGGTATCCTCATCGCCCTACCAATGTCTGCCAGCTTAGCTTAATATATTTCAACACGTGTGAACCATCCTGTGTTCACAATCACACTAATGTTACCACTATCATACACAGTACAACACAGCACCATCACACTCTTGTCACCACTATCATACACAGTACAACACAGCACCATCACACTCATGTTACCACTATCATACACAGTACAACACAGCACCATCACACTCTTGTTACCACTATCATACACAGTACAACACAGCACCATCACACTCATGTTACCACTATCATACACAGTACAACACAGCACCATCACACTCTTGTCACCACTATCATACACAGTACAACACAGCACCATCACACTCATGTTACCACTATCATACACAGTAAAACACAGCACCATCACACTCGTCACCACTATCATACACAGTACAACACAGCACCATCACACTCTTGTTACCACTATCATACACAGTACAACACAGCACCATCACACTCTTGTCACCACTATCATACACAGTACAACACAGCACCACCACACTCTTGTTACCACTATCATACACAGTACAACACAGCACCACCACACTCTTGTTACCACTATCATACACAGTACAACACAGCACCACCACACTTGTTACCACTATCATACACAGTACAACACAGCACCACCACACTTGTTACCACTATCATACATAGTACAACACAGCACCACCACACTCTTGTCACCACTATCATACACAGTACAACACAGCACCACCACACTCTTGTCACCACTATCATACACAGTATAACACAGCACCATCACACTCGTGTCACCACTATCATACACAGTACAACACAGCACCACCACACTCTTGTCACCACTATCATACACAGTACAACACAGCACCATCACACTCGTGTCACCACTATCATACACAGTACAACACAGCACAATCACACTAATGTTACCACTATCATACACAGTACAACACAGCACCATCACACTCGTGTCACCACTATCATACACAGTACAACACAGCACCACCACACTCTTGTCACCACTATCATACACAGTACAACACAGCACCATCACACTCGTGTCACCACTATCATACACAGTACAACACAGCACCACCACACTTGTTACCACTATCATACACAGTACAACACAGCACCACCACACTTGTTACCACTATCATACATAGTACAACACAGCACCACCACACTCTTGTCACCACTATCATACACAGTACAACACAGCACCATCACACTCATGTCACCACTATCATACACAGTACAACACAGCACCATCACACTCGTGTCACCACTATCATACACAGTACAACACAGCACCATCACACTCTTGTCACCACTATCATACACATTACAACACAGCACCACCACACTCATGTTACCACTATCATACACAGTACAACACAGCACCACCACACTCTTGTCACCACTATCATACACAGTACAACACAACACCACCACACTCTTGTCACCACTATCATACACAGTACAACACAGCACCACCACACTCTTGTCACCACTATCATACACAGTACAACACAGCACCATCACACTCATGTCACCACTATCATACACAGTACAACACAGCACCACCACACTCGTGTTACCACTATCATACACAGTACAACACAGCACCACCACACTCATGTCACCACTATCATACACAGTACAACACAGCACCATCACACTCATGTCACCACTATCATACACAGTACAACACAGCACCATCACACTCATGTCACCACTATCATACACAGTACAACACAGCACCACCACACTCTTGTCACCACTATCATACACAGTACAACACAGCACCATCACACTCATGTCACCACTATCATACACAGTACAACACAGCACCATCACACTCATGTCACCACTATCATACACAGTACAACACAGCACCATCACACTCATGTCACCACTATCATACACAGTACAACACAGCACCATCACACTCATGTTACCACTATCATACACAGTACAACACAGCACCACCACACTCATGTCACCACTATCATACACAGTACAACACAGCACCACCACACTCATGTCACCACTATCATACACAGTACAACACAGCACCATCACACTCATGTTACCACTATCATACACAGTACAACACAGCACCACCACACTCATGTCACCACTATCATACACAGTACAACACAGCACCACCACACTCTTGTCACCACTATCATACACAGTACAACACAGCACCATCACACTCATGTCACCACTATCATACACAGTACAACACAGCACCATCACACTCGTGTTACCACTATCATACACAGTACAACACAGCACCATCACACTCATGTCACCACTATCATACACAGTACAACACAGCACCATCACACTCGTGTTACCACTATCATACACAGTACAACACAGCACCATCACACTCATGTCACCACTATCATACACAGTACAACACAGCACCATCACACTCGTGTTACCACTATCATACACAGTACAACACAGCACCATCACACTCATGTCACCACTATCATACACAGTACAACACAGCACCATCACACTCATGTCACCACTATCATACACAGTACAACACAGCACCATCACACTCGTGTTACCACTATCATACACAGTACAACACAGCACCATCACACTCATGTCACCACTATCATACACAGTACAACACAGCACCATCACACTCGTGTTACCACTATCATACACAGTACAACACAGCACCATCACACTCGTGTTACCACTATCATACACAGTACAACACAGCACCATCACACTCATGTCACCACTATCATACACAGTACAACACAGCACCATCACACTCGTGTTACCACTATCATACACAGTACAACACAGCACCATCACACTCATGTCACCACTATCATACACAGTACAACACAGCACCATCACACTCATGTCACCACTATCATACACAGTACAACACAGCACCATCACACTCATGTCACCACTATCATACACAGTACAACACAGCACCATCACACTCGTGTTACCACTATCATACACAGTACAACACAGCACCATCACACTCATGTCACCACTATCATACACAGTACAACACAGCACCATCACACTCATGTCACCACTATCATACACAGTACAACACAGCACCATCACACTCATGTCACCACTATCATACACAGTACAACACAGCACCATCACACTCGTCACCACTATCATACACAGTACAACACAGCACCATCACACTCATGTTACCACTATCATACACAGTACAACACAGCACCATCACACTCATGTTACCACTATCATACACAGTACAACACAGCACCATCACACTCATGTCACCACTATCATACACAGTACAACACAGCACCATCACACTCATGTTACCACTATCATACACAGTACAACACAGCACCATCACACTCATGTCACCACTATCATACACAGTACAACACAGCACCATCACACTCATGTTACCACTATCATACACAGTACAACACAGCACCACCACACTTGTTACCACTATCATACACAGTACAACACAGCACCATCACACTCATGTCACCACTATCATACACAGTACAACACAGCACCATCACACTCATGTCACCACTATCATACACAGTACAACACAGCACCATCACACTCGTCACCACTATCATACACAGTACAACACAGCACCATCACACTCATGTTACCACTATCATACACAGTACAACACAGCACCATCACACTCATGTTACCACTATCATACACAGTACAACACAGCACCATCACACTCATGTCACCACTATCATACACAGTACAACACAGCACCATCACACTCATGTTACCACTATCATACACAGTACAACACAGCACCATCACACTCATGTCACCACTATCATACACAGTACAACACAGCACCATCACACTCATGTTACCACTATCATACACAGTACAACACAGCACCACCACACTTGTTACCACTATCATACACAGTACAACACAGCACCATCACACTCATGTCACCACTATCATACACAGTACAACACAGCACCATCACACTCATGTCACCACTATCATACACAGTACAACACAGCACCATCACACTCATGTCACCACTATCATACACAGTACAACACAGCACCATCACACTCGTCACCACTATCATACACAGTACAACACAGCACCATCACACTCATGTTACCACTATCATACACAGTACAACACAGCACCATCACACTCATGTTACCACTATCATACACAGTACAACACAGCACCATCACACTCATGTCACCACTATCATACACAGTACAACACAGCACCATCACACTCATGTTACCACTATCATACACAGTACAACACAGCACCATCACACTCATGTCACCACTATCATACACAGTACAACACAGCACCATCACACTCATGTTACCACTA
>NC_091367.1:5638904-5673904 GCF_038502225.1 Cherax quadricarinatus
TCTTGACACATGGGTATTATCATCATCTCGGGGGGGTGAGAGAGGGGGTGGTAGGGGCGTGGGACCGGGGAGGGGTGGAAGAAGGGGAGGGGAAGGAGGGGAGGGGAAGGAGGGGGGTGACATCAAATTTGAACAACAAAGGGAAGAACACATAAATTAGTATGCAGGAAACACGAGAGAGAGAGAGAGAGAGAGAGAGAGAGAGAGAGAGAGAGAGAGAGAGAGAGAGAGAGAGAGAGAGAGAGAGAAATGTGGGGCCAGTAAGGGAGAAAGAATGGAGAACGAGGGAGGAAGAAGTGAACAGGGGAAGAGGGTAGTGAATGAGGAAGACTAAGGTAGGAAGAGGAAGGGTGAGGAAGAGAGGAAGAGGAAGGAAGTGAGGGAAAGTAAGGGAGGAAGAGGAAGGATAAGAGAGGAAGGGGAAGAGTACGGTGAGGGAGAGTAAGGTAAGGGAGAGTAAGAGAGAGGGGGACACCTGGCGCAGCTGTTAACTACACCTGTGTCTTCCCTCCCTCCCCCCTCCCCAGCATGAGTCACGGGGGGAGGGGGAGAGGGGTGCAATCCACCATCATTCAAGTGCCGAGTATATTGGGTAATTACTCTCCAGGTGTAACTTGAGTGCTAACCCGGAGGACGAGGCCCTCTCAGTGACCCCTTGACCCCTCACCTGAGTGACCCCCTCCCTCCCCCCTCCCATAACCAGCCATCACAAATAGGCGAGTAAACATAAACGACACAAGATAACAGAAGAACGAAAAACATATCAGGAGGAGGAGGAAGAGGAGACATGATCACGACATACAACATACTCAAGAATCACATAAAACAAACTTGTTAAGTTGGTATATCAGGTTTCAAGTTTGTCTACTACACGAGGGTTACACTGACGCTGCACCAATAGTCAACAATACTTTAAAACCTAAAATACTGATTACTGTAAACTATCAATGAATACAAAGATATATATACACCTCTCTCTCTCATATATATATATATATATATATATATATATATATATATATATATATATATATATATATATATATATATATATGTATACACTGATAGACAGTACAGACATGATGATAACGCCAAAACAATTCTAAGAGAGCAAGACTACACAACGTTTCGCTCAAGAGGTGAATTTTGTTCAAGTTCAAGCGAGCAGAACAGTGCAAAAAATTTGGGCCGGAAGGGGAATTACGGTTTCTGGACACTGAACACCATTACTACTATGTTGTTCCCATTACTACTATCGTTACAATTACATGTTTTACTATTCATGTTGTTACACTATTATACTACTGTTGCCCATTACCAGGTTTTTTTCCCACGTTGTTATAATACACTGTTTTAATTATATATACTTTACATTACACTAAGTTACAATTACACATTATTACTACACACGTTACATTACACTACACTACTTTGTTACATTATACTACTACTGTTGTTACTTTTATACATTTGGGTTTTTACTACAAACACTGTTGTTACCATTAAATCCCATAGTTAATTACCACACTGTTTTTACATTACTACATTACACTTTTACATTATACTACACGTTGCTCCCCATTACTAACTACACTTTGTTCCCATTCCCCAACACGCGTTACCGCTGGCTACATTACTCCCACGCGGTTACATTACACGCACTACACCCCGTTCCCAACGCACACGCTTTTCCCATTACATCCCACGTTGTTCACATTAGCTACGTTGTTGTTACCATTACTCCCCCCGCTGTTACTTTTAAACCCCCATACGCGCCCCATTACACCCCAGGCGTTGTTACCATTTTTTACACGCCCCACGCTGTTGTTAATTACACTACCCCGCTTTACTATTACACGCGGCTAAATTACATACACGCGTTGTTACACATTACACCCCACTACCGTTTTTATAAAATACACCCCGGTTTTTTAAAACCCCCACCGCGTTTCCCTTACCCCAACCCCCACGCGTACATTAACTACGCTGTTTACCACCACCACTACCCCCGTTACCATTCCCACCACCCGCCAACCACATCCCACTGCTTAACATTACCTACCCCCCTTTTTACCATTACCCACACCCGTTAATTACTCCCACCCCTTTCATTACACTACTTACTTACTACACTGCGTTACATTACTACCCTACACCATTACTACTACTGTGTTACTACTACACTGGTTACAACCTGTTAACTCCCGGTTGTTACATTACACTACACCCCGTTATTACCATTACTAACACGCTGTTCCCATTACACTACGCTGCCATTACACCCCCCCCCCAACTACCATTGGTTACACTATACGCTTTACACACGCTTTTACCCCACTGTTGTTAATTACACTCCCATGTGTTATTACCATTCCCCTACCCCCGTTTACTACTACACGTGTTACTACTACTGCGTTACTATTTTACGCTGTTGTTACTTATTACCACTGTTGACTGACTACATAGTGTTATTACTATTCCCACTACACGCTGTTCCCATTACACTATGCTTATTTTATTCCCATCGCTGTTACTATTATCCCTTTACTCCGTTCCCACCCCCACTTTTTCCACTACCCTTTACTCCCACCGTTGTTACCATTCCCCGTTGTTACCATTACACCCCCCCGCGTTAATCCCCGCTTTACCCCCACGCCTTACCCCCGTGGTTTTCCCTTAATACCTTTGTACGTTACACACCACCGCGCCACTACCCGGGGTTTCATTACCACGTTGTTACGTTACACTACACGGTTTTACATTACTACTACACTGCTGTTACCATTACTACACGCTTTTACTATTCCCACTATCCCGGTTGTTCCCATTACTCCCATACGGGTTTATTACACCCCGCTGTTCCCATTACACCCCCAGGGGTGGTTACCTTTAAATCCACTACCCCGCGCCCAAAACCCCCACACCCCTTTTTAAACCCCCACTAACCACTGTTGTTACTTTTTATACGCCCCGTGACTCCCATTACTACTACACTTGTTAGTATTACACTATCCGTTACCTTTACTACATACGCGTTGTTACATTACACCCGCTACGCTGTTACCATTCCCACTTCCCCGTTGTTACTATTACTATACACACTGTTGTTATTATATTACTATATACGGTTGTTACATTATACTACCCCCGCTGTTGTTACATTACATACACTTTTTAATTACCCTTTACATTACTATACACTACGTTTCCCATTACACTACACGGTTCCCATTACCACTACCTTTTGTTACCATTACTACCCCCAACGCTTTTAATTTTTAAATACACTCGTTTGTTAATTACATACTGTTGTTATATTATTACACCCCCGTTTTAAACATTAACTAAATTCCCGCTGTTCCCATTATTACCATAATAGCTGTTAAATTTCCCCGCCACGCTTGTTACCACTACTACTGCGTTGTTACTCCCATCCCCACACCCTGTTCCCAACCCACCCCGCGTTGTTACCATTACTACCCTGTTACCATTACACTCCCGCGGAACCCATCCACTACTGCGCCCAAACACCCCACGCGTTTTTCACCATCACACACGCTGTTACCATTCCCACGCCCCGGTTGTTACATTATCATACCACCCTTACATTAACTGCCCCCGCTGTTTTAATAACGCTGTTGTTAACATAAATTACCACGTTTACAACTACACCCCGTGTTGTTACCCCATCCCCACACGGTTACCATTATACCCCACCGTTTGTTCCCATTACACACTCCCGCGTTGTTAAACACTCCCTTTTGGTTACATTGCACTCCCGCTTTTAAATTTATTATACCATGGTTAATTACACTCACTGCAAATATTATACACACGGGCTTTTCCCATTGCTACCGTTACATTATTACTATACGCTGTTACATTACTATAACTGCGTTCCCATTGCACTACTACACTGTTGTTACCATTAATACCACTCCTTTGGGGTTTATATTACTCCCATCCTACCATTACCTTTTACTACCCCATTCCCATACACGCTTGTTACCATTAAAACGCGTTGTTACCATTACACTACACCCTGCGACTACCACTCCCGCTGCACACCTCCACATCCCAACCGCTGTTGCCCCACTAACCCCAAAACCCCCCGTCTGCCCCATTACACCACTACACTCCATCATTCCCACGCTTTTTTATATTCACTACTACGCGGTTACATTACACACCCCGCTGTGTTACCCCCATCCCCGCGCCCCACTAAAATCCACCGCTTTGTTCCCATTCCCACTCCCACGCTGACACATCATACACGGGCGTTACTTTTAAACCCCCACCCCCGCTTTGTTACCATTACTACCCCGCGTTACCATTACTACTACGCTTTTTGTTAATTACTCCCACTTGACTTTATACCACTGGTTCCCATTACTACTACCACGCTTTGTTACCATTACTACTACGCGTTCCCATTACAACACCGCTGTTGTTCCCAACACCATTCCCACACACTCCCGCCTTTTTCCCATTACCCCCGTTCCCATTACACACACGCCTTTTCCCACACACTTTTTGCAATACCCCCACCGCTTTGTTCCCATTATCCCCGCTTTGTTACCATTAAATACCATTCAAACCAAAATACCCCCCTGCTGACCATTTCCCCACCCCCGCCTTACCATTCCCACTACCCCCGCTCTAATTATTACTCCCACCCCGTTCCCATTATCCCATGCTTTTCCCATTCCCACTACCCCCGCGCATTAACTAACGCTTACCATTACACACTACTGCGTTAAATTTCCCCTACCCTGTTTACATTACACACTACCCCGTTACATTACCCCCGGCCCCAATACTCCCACCGCGTTGTTCCCATTACCCCGTTTTCCCATTATACACGCGTTGTTCCCACAACCCCCACCCCCGCCCCCACACGGCACACCACCCCCACCCCCACCCCACCCCCGCAGCTACCCCCGGCCCCCCGCCCCATTTCCCCCACACACCACACCACCCCGCCCCACACCGCCGCCCCCACGCGCACCCCGCCCCCCACCCCCGCTCACCCCCCACCGCTGCAGCACGCCACCCCCCCGGCGCTCACGCCACATCCCACCCACCACCCCGGGCCCGCTTCTAGGGGCCCCCATCACGCGCAGCCCCCGGCGCCCCCACGCTACCCCACACGCCCTTTTTCACACCACCCCCACACCGCTTTCCACACACCCCTCGCGCCCCATTGCTCCCCATTGTTGGGACGGGACCGCAGACAACAAGCATTCACAACCTCGTTGATCAGTTGGTCATAGGAGAGGTACAGGTTACATACAAGTGTTGAGTGGGAAGCAGGGGGCACCACTGAGAGTAGTTACCACACATGTAACACACTGACTTCCCACCACCTAGCCAATCATTACCCCCTCCCCTACCACACCCTCCCATCCCCCAATAGTATCCCCTCCCCTACCACACCCTCCCATCCCCCAAAAGTATCCCCTCCCATACCACACCCTCCCATCCCCTACTAACTACTACTGTTGCTACTACTACTGTTACCACTACCACTGCTGCTACTAACTACTACCACCATTATCCCCGCCACCCCCAACAAAACCAGCAGATACAATCACCATCAACCATCAAAATCTGTGCTACACGTTCAGTATTTGAACAGTGTGGTATAACTGGAAGGGGAGATAAGATACGCCAGGCTGTTGTGGATGGCCTAACACATCACTCAAATATACAGATGCATGTTGTAATGCTGCAACTGTATACACCTGTGTCAGGCTTCCAACCCTCTCTCATCCCACTCGGCAAACTCTCTCAAGATTCGAATTCTCACTCTGGATGCAGTCTCTCTCACTAATTCTCACTCTAGATACAGTCTTCCTCAATAATTCTCTCTCTGAGTACAGTCTTTCTCACTAATTCTCACTCTGGATACAGTCTTTCTCAATAATTCTCTCTCTGCATACAGTCTTTCTCACTAATTCTCACTCTGGATACAGTCTTTCTCAATATTTCTCACTCTGGATACAGTTTTTCTCAACATTTCTCAATGAGGAGAGAGTATTAAGGGTGAAGGGAAGGAGGGAGGGAGGGAGGGAGGGAGAGAGGGAGGGAGGGAGGGAGGGAGGGAGAGAGAGAGAGAGAGAGAGAGAGAGAGAGAGAGAGAGAGAGAGAGAGAGAGAGAGAGAGAGAGAGAGAGAGAGAGAGAGAGAGAGAGAGAGAGGGGGGGGGGGCAAGACTTACCTTCGCGAAGTGAGTGTCGCCACCAGCAGCCTCCCCACCACCAGCGTCGCCACCAGCAGCGTCGCCAGCCTCGCATGTACCTGAGGGCAAAATACTGTTGTTACCGTTGTCTCTGTTGCTGGCGTTGTTGATGCAGGTACTGATGGCATTGATGGAGGGAATAAATTCGTTGACGAGGGAGTACTGTTGTTGGTGTTAATACAGATGGTGTTAAATGTTACTGCTGTTGGTGTTTAATTTCGTCAATGCATGTATTCCTATTACTGCATATTTTGTATACAGAATCATCATCATCATCATCATCATCATCATCCCCCAGAATGCCTTCTGGATCTTGCCTCCACTTGTGAGTCGCCTTGAAACATAAAAACTTTCATTTAATAAGGTGATAATTTTTCAAGCAATGAACATCTCTGCCTATCACTCAGACCCTCCTCCCCACCACAATAAAACCTCTGGTCTACCTGGAGGGTGTTTCAGGGGGGTCAATGCCCCCGTGGCCCGCTCCATGACCAGGCTGCTAGTGTAGTGGGATCACAGTCACTCTCACCACCACACAACTGAACAAGTGGGAGTCATAACCACACTCCTAGTACCTAGCTCACCTGGGTGAAAGAGTACCTGGTAGATGTCTCACCTGAGTGACGAAGAGCCAGTAACTGGAGACGGTGCTGATCCTGCAGGGTAGCAACGTCATCCTGATGGGTGTCCTTCAGAGTTCGCAGCTCCTCCTCTAGTTCTTCCACTCGTCTTGACAACTGTCAACACAAGACACACCTTTTTAATGTCTTGCCCCAGTGGCAGCCTACACACACGCGCACACACACACACACACACACACACACACACACACACACACACACACACACAATTAAGTGAGTACATACACAGATGCAGTCTCACATGGCTGTGAACAAACAATTCATCTCAGCAAGACATTTGAACAATAGTAAAGAAGATCATCTCAGTGGCAAGAGAGATTCAGCATCTTCACCAAACTCAATTCATCTCAAGTGACACGAGCTGCAGTATCTACACCAGACTCAACAAACTCATCTCAGCAACACGATAGATGCTGCACCTACACCAGGCTCAAACTCATCTCAGCGACACGAGAGATGCAGCGTCTATACCAGACTCAACAAACATGTGTAACATAGGTACTGCTCATGATACTGTATTAAAACTAACATCTACCAATCACAGTCTCACGAACTAAACAAAAGAACTACTGATTCAACAAACAGCTACTCAACAAACAGCTACTCAACAAACAGCTACTCAACAAACAGCTAACTCAACAGCTACTCAACGAACAGCTAACTCAACAGCTACCCAGCACATGCTTACAAAGGCACAAAAACTCTGAATATTCCTGGATGACAAAAGCGAGCCACGCCTCCGTGGTTACTTCACACGACATTACCCACTAGTGGCTCCTGGGTGAACCTAGGCCCTGGGTGAGCCTAGGCCCTGGGTGAGCCTAACTCCTGGGTGAGCCTAGCCCCTGGGTGAGCTTAACCCTTGGGTGAGCTTATCGCCTGGGTGAGCCTAGTTCCTGGGTGAGCCTAGTTCCTGGGTGAGCCTAGCCCCTGAGTGAACCTAGTCCCTGGGTGAGCTTATCACCTGGGTGAGCCTAGTCCCTGGGTGAGCCTAGCTCCTGAGTGATCCGACCTTCTTCCACACCCATCCACCTACTGGCTCCTGGATACAACCTCCAGCGGGTACTAACACTGACCAGGATACAACTTCCAGCAGGTACTGACACTGACCATGATACAACCTCCAGCAGGTACTAACACTGACCATGATACAACCTCCAGCAGGTACTAACACTGACCATGATACAACCTCCAGCAGGTACTAACACTGACCATGATACAACCTCCAGCAGGTACTAACACTGACCATGATACAACCTCCAGCAGGTACTAACACTGACCATGATACAACCTCCAGCAGGTACTAATAATGACCATGATACAACCCAAAGCATCTTTTTCCTGGTAATCTACAGGTCACTTACAGAAGGGAAGTAGCACACAGGTACCTAGTTTTACTACTAGGTGAACTCTAGTAGTGAGATAGGAAAAAGAGGGAGAACAAGGGAATAGAGAAAGAGAGAGAGAGTGAGAGAGAATCTTAGTGGTTAACATGATTAAATTCCAGACAGCTACTCTTCACCCCCTCCTTCCTCCCTCTCCCCCTGTCACACCTGCACACACATACACACACTACCCCCCCACCACCTGCTTAATATCCCCACCCCCCTCAACCTCCCATCATCCTCAATCTCTCCATCACCATCACCACCACCTCACCATCACTCACCCTCACCACCACCTACATAATACTACCAACACTTACTTCTATACTCCTCTTCGTCTCCAACTCTTCACTTACACATTTACCTAAACTCCCCAACATACTCTCCCTTTGACTCCCCATCTAATACCCCCTGCAAATTCACTACTTCCCCCTTCCCTTCTCATTCCCTCCTGCCCTCCCCCTTCCCATGTTTCTCCTTGCTTTATTACTGGCTCTTTGTCTCTCATCACCCCTTCGCTCTACCCTCACCCTTTCGCTCTACCCTCACCCCTTGCCTCTCCCCTGCACCTTGCCTCTCCCCTGCACCTTGCCTCTGCCCTGCACCTCGCCTCTGCCCTGCACCTCGCCTCTGCCCTGCACCTTGCCTCTCCCCTGCACCTTGCCTCTCCCCTGCACCTTGCCTCTCCCCTGCACCTTGCCTCTCCCCTGCACCTTGCCTCTCCCCTGCACCTTGCCTCTCCCCTGCACCTTGCCTCTCCCCTGCACCTTGCCTCTGCCCTGCACTTTGCCTCTGCCCTGCACCTTGCCTCTGTCCTGCACCTTGCCTCTGCCCTGCACCTTGCCTCTGCCCTGCACCTTGCCTCTGTCCTGCACCTTGCCTCTGCCCTCACCTTGCCTCTCCCCTGCACCTTGCCTCTCCCCTGCACCTTGCCTCTCCCCTGTACCTTGCCTCTCCCCTGCACCTTGCCTCTCCCCTGCACCTTGCCTCTCCCCTGTACCTTGCCTCTCCCCTGCACCTTGCCTCTCCCATGCACCTTGCCTCTCCCCTGCACCGTGCTTCTCCCCTGCACCTTGCCTCTCCCCTGCACCTTGCCTCTTCCCTGCACCTTGCCTCTCCCCTGCACCTTGCCTCTCCCCTGCACCTTGCCTCTCCCCTGCACCTTGCCTCTCCGCTGCACCTTACCTCTCCCCTGCACCTTGCCTCTCCCCTGCACCTTGCCTCTCCCCTGCACCTTGCCTCTGCCCTGCACCTTGCCTCTGCCCTGCACCTTGCCTCTGCCCTGCACCTTGCCTCTCCCCTGCACCTTGCCTCTGCCCTGCACCTTGCCTCTGCCCTGCACCTTGCCTCTCCCCTGCACCTTGCCTCTCCCCTGCTCCTTGCCTCTCCCCTGTACCTTGCCTCTCCCCTGCACCTTGCCTCTCCCCTGCACCTTGCCTCTCTCCTGCACCTTGCCTCTCCCCTGCACCTTGCCTCTCCCCTGCACCTTGCCTCTCCCCTGCACCTTGCCTCTCCCCTGCACCTTGCCTCTCCCCTGCACCTTGCCTCTCCCCTGCACCTTGCCTCTCCCCTGCACCTTGCCTCTCCCCTGCACCTTGCCTCTCCCCTGCACCTTGCCTCTCCCCTGCACCTTGCCTCTCCCCTGCACCTTGCCTCTGCCCTGCACCTTGCCTCTGCCCTGCACCTTGCCTCTCCCCTGCACCTTGCCTCTCCCCTGCACCTTGCCTCTCCCCTGCACCTTGCCTCTCCCCTGCACCTTGCCTCTCCCCTGTACCTTGCCTCTCCCCTGCACCTTGCCTCTCCCCTGCACCTTGCCTCTCCCCTGCACCTTGCCTCTCCCCTGCACCTTGCCTCTCCCCTGCACCTTGCCTCTGCCCTGCACCTTGCCTCTCCCCTGCACCTTGCCTCTGCCCTGCACCTTGCCTCTCCCCTGCACCTTGCCTCTCCCCTGCACCTTGCCTCTCCCCTGCACCTTGCCTCTCCCCTGCACCTTGCCTCTCCCCTGCACCTTGCCTCTCCCCTGCACCTTGCCTCTCCCCTGCACCTTGCCTCTCCCCTGCACCTTGCCTCTCCCCTGCACCTTGCCTCTCCCCTGCACCTTGCCTCTCCCCTGCACCTTGCCTCTCCCCTGCACCTTGCCTCTCCCCTGCACCTTGCCTCTCCCCTGCACCTTGCCTCTCCCCTGCACCTTGCCTCTCCCCTGCACCTTGCCTCTCCCCTGCACCTTGCCTCTCCCCTGCACCTTGCCTCTCCCCTGCACCTTGCCTCTCCCCTGCACCTTGCCTCTCCCCTGCACCTTGCCTCTCCCCTGCACCTTGCCTCTCCCCTGCACCTTGCCTCTCCCCTGCACCTTGCCTCTCCCCTGCACCTTGCAGTATGGAGTCATCATGATTACCTGTCGCTTGTTGTTGTGTGCACCACGTTCTCTCTCTCTCTCTCTCTCTCTCTCTCTCTCTCTCTCTCTCTCTCTCTCTCTCTCTCTCTCTCTATCCAGCACTATCATATAGGAACCTCCACTTCCAAACCCTCCCTCCCTCCATAACCTCACAATGACTTCATCTCTCCCCCATCCACACCCTCCACCCACACCCCTCCCCCACCCACGTCTGGGCACTGGATTGTTCATAAGAACATAAGAAGGAGCACTGCAGGAGGCCTGCTGGCCCATGTTAGTTAATCATGGGTATCATCCGGGCACGGGATTACTGATCATGGGTATCATCTAGCCACTGGATTTCTGGCCACTGGATTACTGATCATGCGTATCATCCTGGCACTGGATTACTGATTATGGGTATCATCTAGCCACTGGATTACTGATCATGGGTATCATCTAGCCACTGGATTACTGGTCATGGGTATCATCTAGCCACTGGATTACTGATCATGGATATCATCCTGGCACTGGATTACTGATCATGCGTATCATCCTGGCACTGGATTACTGATTATGGGTATCATCTAGCCACTGGATTACTGATCATGGGTATCATCTAGCCACTGGATTACTGGTCATGGGTATCATCTAGCCACTGGATTACTGATCATGGATATCATCCGGGCACTGGATTACTGATCATGGATATCCTGGCACTGGATTACTGATTAAGGGTATCATCCTGGCACTGGATTACTGATCATGGGTATCATCCTGGCACTGGATTACTGATCATGGGTATCATCCTGGCACTGGATTACTGATCATGGGTATCATCCAGGCACTGGATTATTAATCATGGGTATCATCTGGCCACTGGCTTACTGATCATGGGTATCATCCTGGCACTGGATTACTGATCATGGGTATCATCCTGGCACTGGATTACTGATCATGGGTATCATCTGGCCACTGGATTACTGATCATGGGTATCATCCGGGCACTGGATTACTGATCATGGGTATCATCTGGCCACTGGATTACTGATAATGGGTATCATCCTGGCACTGGATTACTGATCATGGGTATCATCTGGCCACTGGATTATTAATCATGGGTATCATCTGGCCACTGGATTATTAATCATGGGTATCATCCGGGCACTGGATTACGGATCATGGGTATCATCCGGGCACTGGATTACTGATCATGGGTATCATCCGGGCACTGGATTACGGATCATGGGTATCATCTGGCCACTGGATTACTGATCATGGGTATCATCCGGGCACTGGATTACGGATCATGGGTATCATCTAGCCACTGGATTACTGATCATGGGTATCATCTGGCTATCATTCCCACCCACACCCCCTCCTTCCCCACCCATACCAAACAGCCCACTATTAAAAAAAATTCGCTTTGAATTAAAAAAAAACATCGAATGGAAATAATAATATTATTATTATTATTATTATTATTATTATTATTATTATTATAAGTTTAAACTATTTTTCTATATTTTTTCCTAGAACCTTCTCCCCTCCACTACCTCCCCTCACCCTACCCCCTCCCCAGCAAGCACTAACCTCCCCCTCCCCCCGACAGCCAGCATGTCGCGCTGGCACTTGCAAACACCTGCCTTGGAGAACACCTGTGTCTGCTGGGACCCCATGTTAGGTGAGGGTGGGGTAGCCCATGTTAGGTGGGGGGCCTTGTAGGGGTATAGGTGGGGAGGATGATATGGGTTGTGTGGGGGAGGGGAATGGCAAGTGAAGGATGGGAAAGGGGAGTAGAGGCAGGGGAGAGGGAGAATAGAAGGGAAGGAAGGAGGGAGAATAGAGGGATGGGAGGAGAGAGGGAGAATAGAGGGAGGGGAGGAGAGAGGGAGAATACAAGGAGGGGAGGAGAGAGTGAGAATACATGGAGGGGAGAAGAGAGTGAGAATACAGGGAGGGGAGAGGAGGGGAGGGGGAGAATGCAGGGAGGGAAGAGGAGAGAGGGAGAATACAGGGAGGAGAGGAGAGAGGGAAAATAGAGGGGAAGGAGGAGAGAGGGAGGTGGAGGAGAGAGGGAGAGGAGAGGCAGGGGGGAGGAAAAAGGGAGGGGGAGTGAGGAAGGTGCAGAGCGAGGGGTGGGGGTGATTCACAGGTACCCACACCTTCCTACCCACACCTCGTACAGGTGAGTCAGGTACTCACTAATGTACACACACATATCTCAACATATTATTCACGAGGTACACAAATAACCCGCACATAGGAGAGAGGAGCTGACCACCACGTTTCTGTCCGACTTGGACCATTTACAAAGTCACACTGTGTCACCATTTACAAAGCTACACTGTGTGACTTTGTAAATGATCCAAATCGGACTGAAACGTCGTAGTAAGCTCGGGTTATTTATGTATTGTTCCACTCACGGTATTGTTCCACTCACGGTATTGTTCCACTCACGGTATTGTTCCACTCACGGTATTGTGCCATCTTGTTCTTTATTCACAAAGTAACCTGTAGTGGCAGGGCCTTCAGATTACAAGCGAAATGACAATGGGTTCGATTCCCGAGAGCGGGCGAAAAGTATGGGCAAGTGTCCTCACACCTGCTGCCCTGGTTCACCTGACAGTGTAGGTGGCACCCTATGGAGGAACTCCAGTTGAAACAAGCCACTACTTGGCTGGGTTGGGTTATCCTGCCGCAGGTCACTGACAGGCTTAAGAGCTGTAATCCTGCCTCACCTGAGGTAGATGAGTGGAGCAGATGCGAGTCAGAACGTTGAGTAAAATCTGAGAGCTCCAGACTGTTTCTACATTATATCAGAGGCTAGAATAACCTCCCCCCCCCATACATACCTCTCCCTTCCTCCCACTCCCCCCCCCCCCGCTCTCTCTCTCTCTCTCTCTCTCTCTCTCTCTCACACACACACACACACACACACACACACACACACACAAACACACACACACACACAAACACAAACACACACACACACACACAATGGGACATGTTAACGACGTATAAAAACTGAGAGGAATTGACAAGGGGTGGATAGGGGCAGAATGCTTCAGAGATGGGACACAGCAACAAGGGGTCCCAACTGGAAGTTGAAAACTCAGATGAACCATAGGGATGTTAGGAAGTACTTCTTCAGCACTCAAGTTGTCAGAAAGTAGAATAATCTGTAGTGGAGGCATGATCCATACTTACATGTAGCTTTAAGAAGAGGTATGACAAGGCTCATGGAGCAGGAGGAGTGGACCTAGTAGCGACCAGCGAAGAGGCGGGGCCAGGAGCTGTGACTCGACCCCTGCAACCACAAACAGGTGACTACACACACACACACACACACACACACACACACACACACACACACACACACACACACACACACACACACACACACACACACACGTCACAGTGGTGTCAGAGTGGGAGAAAAGTTATGTACGACTGCAGTAACTCCCTTCCCCCCTTTTGCCACAGTCAAAAGGGGGAAGTAATGTAGGATATAATGACCTGGTTAACAACTATGGTTATTGTTGGTGAAGGGGATTTAACTGTGAACTATTACAGGTTAAGGGGGTTCACAGGTGGAGTGACTGCTGTTAAGGAGGGGGGAGTGTCTTGGGGATAATTCTGTCTACAGCAGTGGGTGATATAGTCAGGGAAAGCTGTGGCCTGAACACAGTGCGGGCAACCCCAAGCAGGCAACTAGGATGAATAGGCACACAGGTAGACGGGGACGCCACGAAAACAAACAGGGCAAACAGACAGTTAAGGGATGGCAAGAAAACAGACAGGACAAGCTGACAGGTTAAGGGAGGGCATGTCATGGTGGAGAAGAAGGCAGGAAGGGCAGGGCAGGGCAGGCATCCCTCCCTCTCCCCCACATGTGAGGAGTGCTGGCGTCAGCATTATGCAACATGATGTTGTTGCTGCCGGCACCGTGCTTGTTGCTGCTTCTGTAACTGGCGCCGTTGTTGTTGTTGCTGCTGCTGCTGCTGCTGCAGCTACCACCACACCAGGTGCTGCTGCTGCTACCACCACACCAGGTGCTGCTGCTGCTACCACCACACCAGGTGCTGCTGCTACCACCACACCAGGTGCTGCTGCTGCCACACCAGGTGCTGCTGCTGCCGGCACCGTGCTTGTTGCTGCTTCTGTAACTGGCGCCGTTGTTGCTGCTGCTGCCACACCAGGTGCTGCTGCTACCACCACACCAGGTGCTGCTGCTGCTGCTGCTGCTGCTGCCGCCACACCAGGTGCTGCTGCTGCCACACCAGGTGCTGCTGCTGCTGCTACCACCACACCAGGTGCTGCTGCTACCACCACACCAGGTGCTGCTGCTGCCACACCAGGTGCTGCTGCTACCACCACACCAGGTGCTGCTGCTGCCACACCAGGTGCTGCTGCTGCCGGCACCGTGCTTGTTGCTGCTTCTGTAACTGGCGCCGTTGTTGCTGCTGCTGCTGCTGCCGCCGCCACACCAGGTGCTGCTGCTACTGTTGCCACACCAGGTGCTGCTGCTGCTGTTGCCACACCAGGTGCTGCTGCTGCTGTTGCCACACCAGGTGCTGCTGCTGCTGTTGCCACACCAGGTGCTGCTGCTGCTGCCACACCAGGTGCTGCTGCTACCACCACACTAGGTGCTGCTGCTACCACACCAGGTGCTGCTGCTGCTACCACACCAGGTGCTGCTGCTGCTGCCACACCAGGTGCTGCTGCTGCTGCTGCCACACCAGGTGCTGCTGCTGCTACCACCACACCAGGTGCTGCTGCTGCTACCACACCAGGTGCTGCTGCTGCTGCCACACCAGGTGCTGCTGCTGCTGCTGCTACCACCACACCAGGTGCTGCTACCACCACACCAGGTGTTGCTGCTGCTACCACCACACCAGGTGCTGCTGCTGCTACCACCACACCAAGTGCTGGTGCTGCCACCACACCAAACGCTGCTGCTGCTGCTACCACCACACCAGGTGCTGCTGCTGCTACCACCACACCAGGTGCTGCTGCTGCTACCACCACACCAGGTGCTGCTGCTGCTACCACCACACCAGGTGCTGCTGCTACCACCACACCAGGTGCTGCTGCTGCTACCACCACACCAGGTGCTGCTACCACCACACCAGGTGCTGCTGCTGCTGCTACCATCGCACCAGGTGCTGCTGCTGCTACCACCACACCAGGTGCTGCTGCTGCTACCACCACACCAAGTGCTGGTGCTGCCACCACACCAAACGCTGCTGCTGCTGCTACCACCGCACCAGGTGCTGCTGCTGCTACCACCACACCAGGTGCTGCTACCACACCAGGTGCTGCTGCTGCTACCATCGCACCAGGTGCTGCTGCTGCCACCACACCAGGCGCTGCTGCTGCTGCTACCACCACACCAGGTGCTGATGCTGCTACCACCACACCAGGTGCTGCTACCACACCAGGTGCTGCTGCTGCTACCATCGCACCAGGTGCTGCTGCTGCCACCACACCAGGCGCTGCTGCTGCTGCTACCACCACACCAGGTGCTGATGCTGCTACCACCACACCAGGTGTTGCTGCTACCACCACACCAGGTGTTGCTACCACACCAGGTGCTGCTACCACACCAGGTGCTGCTGCTACCACCACACCAGGTGCTGCTGCTACCACCACACCAGGTGCTGCTGCTACTACCACCACACCAAGTGCTGGTGCTGCCACCACACCAAACGCTGCTGCTGCTGCTGCTACCACCGCACCAGGTGCTGCTGCTGCTACCACCACCGCACCAGGTGCTGTTGCTGCTGCTACCACCACACCAGGTGCTGCTGCTGCTACCGCCACACCAGGTGCTGCTGCTGCTACCACCACACCAGGTGCTGCTGCTGCTACCACCACACCAGGTGCTGCTGCTGCCGGCACCGTGCTTGTTGCTGCTTCTGTAACTGGCGCCGTTGTTGCTGCTGCTGCCACACCAGGTGCTGCTGCTGCTGCTACCACCACACCAGGTGCTGCTGCTACCAGCACACCAGGTGCTGCTGCTGCTACCACCACACCAGGTGCTGCTGCTGCTACCACACCAGGTGCTGCTGCTACCACCACCACACCAGGTGCTGCTGCTACCACCACACCAGGTGCTGCTGCTGCTGCTGCTACCACACCAAACGCTGCTGCTGCTGCTGCTACCACCGCACCAGGTGCTGCTGCTGCTACCACCACACCAGGTGCTGCTGCTGCTACCACCACATCAGGGGCTGCTGCTGCTACCACCACACCAGGTGCTGCTGCTGCTGCTACCACCACACCAGGTGCTGATGCTGCTACCACCACACCAGGTGTTGCTGCTACCACCACACCAGGTGTTGCTACCACACCAGGTGTTGCTACCACACCAGGTGCTGCTAGCACACCAGGTGCTGCTGCTGCTGCCACCACACCAGGTGCTGCTGCTGCTACCACACCAGGTGCTGCTGCTACCACCACACCAGGTGCTGCTGCTGCTACCACCACACAAGGTGCTGCTGCTGCTACCACCACACCAGGTGCTGCTGCTGCTACCACCACACCAGGTGCTGCTGCTACCACCACACCAGGTGCTGCTGCTGCTACCACACCAGGTGCGGCTGCTACCACCACACCAGGTGCTGCTGCTACCACCACACCAGGTGCTGCTGCTGCTACCACCACACCAGGTGCTGCTGCTACCACCACACCAGGTGCTGCTGCTGCTACCACCACACCAGGTGCTGCTGCTACCACCACACCAGGTGCTGCTGCTGCTACCACCACACCAGGTGCTGCTGCTGCTACCACCACACCAGGTGCTGCTGCTGCTACCACCACACCAGGTGCTGCTGCTACCACACCAGGTGCTGCTGCTACCACACCAGGTGCTGCTGCTACCACACCAGGTGCTGCTACCACCACACCAGGTGCTGCTACCACCACACCAGGTGCTGCTACCACCACACCAGGTGCTGCTACCACCACACCAAGTGCTGCTACCACCACACTAGCTGCTGCTACCACTACACTAGCTGCTACCACCACACTAACAACTACTACTAACATCAAACTACTGGTGTGGCTAGTGGTGGCGTCTCCTCTAAGTATGGGATGAACATTCACACTCACGACAACAGCGAGGTGCCCACCTCACCATGGGTATGAGGGATCACGCCTTGCCCAACCCCAGCTCGCCTCACTACCCTTACAAACTCACCCACTCTCTCTGGGCCTCATCCAGAGTAAAAGCATGCTAGGAACGTCATATCCTGTGTATAACAACACTCCAATCCTGTGTGTGTCAACTTCAGAATGTGTTGCCAGTATTTCAGTGTTAGATAACCGTGGATCAACACACAAACAACCCGCATATGAAACACTAACTTAAAGACAATGTTTCGGACCATTAACTAGTCACACAGAGCTCTGACTAGTTATAATGAGAGAGAATGAAGCTTACGATGACGTTTCCATCCAAGTCAGACCGAAACGTCGTCACAAGTTCTAGTCTCCTAAGTGCGGGTTATTTGTGTATTGTTCCAGTCAAGGTATTGTGACTTAATTATTTAATTGTGTACCTGATGACTGTAAAAACTCACTTACCATCCTTCCTCCCTCCCCCCCCCCCTCTCTCTCTCTCTCTCTCTCTCTCTATTTCAACGGCATTTGCAAAAACGCTCTATACACAAGCGCATTATAAGGATGTAGATGAATGGTTGAGAGAACGAACAAGTTGATAAATCAGACACATGTGCAACCCAAGTGTTGCACATGTGTCTAATTTATCAGCATCAGAAGTGTTGAGTTTCCTAAAGAACACCACACCGAGGTATTACACACGAAAGTGATCCTAAATAACGCAAGACTAAGACATCTCTTAGGGGAGAGAGGAGGGGGAGTCGCCTCACAGACCAATATACTCGTGTTAGGGGAGTCGCCTCACAGACCAATATACTCGTGTTAGGGGAGTCGCCTCACAGACCAATATACTCGTGTTAGGGGAGTCGCCTCACAGACCAATATACTCGTGTTAGGGGAGTCGCCTCACAGACCAATATACTCGTGTTAGGGGAGTCGCCTCACAGACCAATATACTCGTGTTAGGGGAGTCGCCTCACAGACCAATATACTCGTGTTAGGGGGGTCGCCTCACAGACCAATATACTCGTGTTAGGGGAGTCGCCTCACAGACCAATATACTCGTGTTAGGGGGGTCGCCTCACAGACCAATATACTCGTGTTAGGGGGGTCGCCTCACAGACCAATATACTCGTGTTAGGGGAGTCGCCTCACAGACCAATATACTCGTGTTAGGGGGGTCGCCTCACAGACCAATATACTCGTGTTAGGGGAGTCGCCTCACAGACCAATATACTCGTGTTAGGGGAGTCGCCTCACAGACCAATATACTCGTGTTAGGGGGGTCGCCTCACAGACCAATATACTCGTGTTAGGGGGGTCGCCTCACAGACTAATATACTCGTGTTAGGGGAGTCGCCTCACAGACCAATATACTCGTGTTAGGGGGGTCGCCTCACAGACCAATATACTCGTGTTAGGGGGTCGCCTCACTGACCAATATACTCGTGTTAGGGGGGTCGCCTCACAGACCAATATACTCGTGTTAGGGGGGTCGCCTCACAGACCAATATACTCGTGTTAGGGGGGTCGCCTCACAGACCAATATACTCGTGTTAGGGGGTCGCCTCACTGACCAATATACTCGTGTTAGGGGGGTCGCCTCACTGACCAATATACTCGTGTTAGGGGGTCGCCTCACTGACCAATATACTCGTGTTAGGGGGGTCGCCTCACTGACCAATATACTCGTGTTAGGGGGGTCGCCTCACAGACCAATATACTCGTGTTAGGGGGGTCGCCTCACAGACCAATATACTCGTGTTAGGGGGGTCGCCTCACAGACCAATATACTCGTGTTAGGGGGGTCGCCTCACAGACCAATATACTCGTGTTAGGGGAGTCGCCTCACAGACCAATATACTCGTGTTAGGGGGGTCGCCTCGCAGACCAATATACTCGTGTTAGGGGAGTCGCCTCACAGACCAATATACTCGTGTTAGGGGGGTCGCCTCACAGACCAATATACTCGTGTTAGGGGAGTCGCCTCACAGACCAATATACTCGTGTTAGGGGGGTCGCCTCACAGACCAATATACTCGTGTTAGGGGGTCGCCTCACTGACCAATATACTCGTGTTAGGGGGTCGCCTCACAGACCAATATACTCGTGTTAGGGAGGTCGCCTCACAGACCAATATACTCGTGTTAGGGGGGTCGCCTCACAGACCAATATACTCGTGTTAGGGGGTCGCCTCACTGACCAATATACTCGTGTTAGGGGGTCGCCTCACAGACCAATATACTCGTGTTAGGGGGTCGCCTCACAGACCAATATACTCGTGTTAGGGGGTCACCTCACAGACCAATATACTCGTGTTAGGGGGTCGCCTCACAGACCAATATACTCGTGTTAGGGGGTCGTCTCACAGAGCAATATACTCGTGTTAGGGGGTCGCCTCACAGACCAATATACTCGTGTTAGGGGGTCGCCTCACAGACCAATATACTCGTGTTAGGGGGTCGCCTCAGACCAATATACTCGTGTTAGGGGGTCGCCTCACAGACCAATATACTCGTGTTAGGGGGGTCGTCTCACAGACCAATATACTCGTGTTAGGGGGTCGCCTCACAGACCAATATACTCGTGTTAGGGGGTCGCCTCACAGACCAATATACTCGTGTTAGGGGGTCGCCTCACTGACCAATATACTCGTGTTAGGGGGGTCGTCTCACAGACCAATATACTCGTGTTAGGGGGGTCGCCTCATCGACCAATATACTCGTGTTAGGGGGTCGCCTCACAGACCAATATACTCGTGTTAGGGGGTCGCCTCACTGACCAATATGCTCGTGTTAGGGGGGTCGCCTCACAAACCAATATACTCGTGTTAGGGGGGTCGCCTCACAGACCAATATACTCGTGTTAGGGGGGTCGCCTCACAGACCAATATACTCGTGTTCGGGGGTCGCCTCACAGACCAATATACTCATGTTAGGGGGTCGCCTCACAGACCAATATATTTGTGTTAGGGGGGTCGCCTCACTGACCAATATACTCGTGTTAGGGGGGTCGCCTCACAGACCAATATACTCGTGTTAGGGGGTCGCCTCACAGACCAATATATTCGTGTTAGGGGGGTCGCCTCACTGACCAATATACTCGTGTTAGGGGGGTCGTCTCACAGACCAATATACTCGTGTTAGGGGGTCGCCTCACTGACTAATATACTCGTGTTAGGGGGGTCGCCTCACAGACCAATATACTCGTGTTAGGGGAGTCGCCTCACAGACCAATATACTCGTGTTAGGAGGGTCGTCTCACAGACCAATATACTCGTGTTAGGGGGTCGCCTCACTGACCAATATACTCGTGTTAGGAGGGTCGTCTCACAGACCAATATACTCGTGTTAGGGGGTCGCCTCACAGACCAATATACTCGTGTTAGGGGGGTCGCCTCACAGACCAATATACTCGTGTTAGGGGGTCGCCTCACAGACCAATATACTCGTGTTAGGGGGTCGCCTCACTGACCAATATACTCGTGTTAGGGGGGTCGTCTCACAGACCAATATACTCGTGTTAGGGGGGTCGTCTCACAGACCAATATACTCGTGTTAGGGGGGTCGCCTCACAGACTAATATACTCGTGTTAGGGGGGTCGCCTCACAGACTAATATACTCGTGTTAGGGGAGTCGCCTCACAGACCAATATACTCGTGTTAGGGGGGTCGCCTCACAGACTAATATACTCGTGTTAGGGGGGTCGCCTCACAGACTAATATACTCGTGTTAGGGGGGTCGTCTCACAGACCAATATACTCGTGTTAGGGGGGTCGCCTCACAGACTAATATACTCGTGTTAGGGGGGTCGTCTCACAGACTAATATACTCGTGTTAGGGGAGTCGCCTCACAGACCAATATACTCGTGTTAGGGGGGTCGTCTCAGACTAATATACTCGTGTTAGGGGGGTCGCCTCACAGACTAATATACTCGTGTTAGGGGGGTCGTCTCACAGACTAATATACTCGTGTTAGGGGGGTCGTCTCACAGACCAATATACTCGTGTTAGGGGGATCGCCTCACAGACTAATATACTCGTGTTAGGGGGGTCGTCTCACAGACTAATATACTCGTGTTAGGGGGGTCGCCTCACAGACCAATATACTCGTGTTAAAGATATATAAACAACAAAGTCGAATAACAAAAGCTAAACGAGGGTATTCACTGCTCGTCTTACCAGACTCTGTAGATGAAGTTACGGTGTCTGGGGAAATATAACAGGAAATAAGTCACAATCTTGGCTAGGAGGCGAGGACACACACAGTGGACAGTGAGGACACACACAGTGAACAGTGAGGACACACACAGTGGACAGTGGGGACACACACAGTGAACAGTGAGGACACACACAGTGGACAGTGGGGACACACACAGTGAACAGTGAGGACACACACAGTGGAAAGTGAGGACACACACAGTGAACAGTGAGGACACACAGTGACAGTGAGGACACACAGTGAACAGTGAGGACACACACAGTGGACAGTGAGGACACACACAGTGGACAGTGAGGACACACACAGTGGACAGGTGAGGACACACACAGTGGACAGGTTAGGACACACACAGTGGACAGGTGAGGACACACACAGTGGACAGGTGAGGACACACACAGTGGACAGGTGAGGACACACACAGTGGACAGGTGAGGACACAGTGGACAGGTGAGGACCCACACAGTGGACAGGTGAGGACACACAGTGGACAGGTGAGGACACACAATGGACAGGTGAGGACACACAGTGGACAGGTGAGGACACACACAGTGGACAGGTGAGGACCCACACAGTGGACAGGTGAGGACACACACAGTGGACAGGTGAGGACACACACAGTGGACAGGTGAGGACACACACAGTGGACAGGTGAGGACACACAATGGACAGGTGAGGTGGAAGGGCGGGGCTCCCAACACCTGTTACACTATTGCATGCTTATATTCTTGTATAAACACCTCACTATGTGTCCCTCTCTCCTCCCTACATATTCCCATGTTGTTATATATAAACGGTGTTATAAAGACACATGCTAATAACATACAGTACAAGAGGGCCCTACTTTACAGCACTTAGCTTTACAGGGTTTCGCTAATACAGCGCTTTTTTTAAATTCTACCCAGTCTTCATTTATTCAGACTTCCTACAGTAAATATGTCTACCACTCACTATAAGCAAAAGAAAATGTTTTAGGTTAAGTAATGTGTATATTGTATGTGCATTTTTTAGGCCTAGTTCTGTTGCTCACTTAATATATGATAGTGTTACCAGGTTATTAGGCTTTTATATGCATTTGAAGGTGGGAAAAATGCTATGATTCACTTTTCAGAGATTTTTGCTTTACAGCGGTAACCCAGAACCTAACCTGCTGTATAAGCGGGGCCCTACAGTAGTCTGCAACCTAACCTGCTGTATAAGCGGGGCCCTACAGTAGTCTGCAACCTAACCTGCTGTATAAGCGGGGCCCTACAGTAGTCTGCAACCTAACCTGCTGTATAAGCGGGGCCTTACAGTAGTCTGGAACCTAACCTGCTGTATAAGCGGGGCCCTACAGTAGTCTGGAACCTAACCTGCTGTATAAGCGGGGCCCTACAGTAGTCTGCAACCTAACCTGCTGTATAAGCGGGTCCCTACAGTAGTCTGGAACCTAACCTGCTGTATAAGCGGGGCCCTACAGTAGTCTGGAACCTAACCTGCTGTATAAGCGGGGCCCTACAGTAGTCTGGAACCTAACCTGCTGTATAAGCGGGGCCCTACAGTAGTCTGAAACCTAACCTGCTGTATAAGCGGGGCCCTACAGTAGTCTGGAACCTAACCTGCTGTATAAGCGGGGCCCTACAGTAGTCTGGAACCTAACCTGCTGTATAAGCGGGGCCCTACAGTAGTCTGAAACCTAACCTGCTGTATAAGCGGGGCCCTACAGTAGTCTGGAACCTAACCTGCTGCATAAGCGGGGCCCTACAGTAGTCTGCAACCTAACCTGCTGTATAAGCGGGGCCCTACAGTAGTCTGGAACCTAACCTGCTGTATAAGCGGGGCCCTACAGTAGTCTGCAACCTAACCTGCTGTATAAGCGGGGCCCTACAGTAGTCTGCAACCTAACCTGCTGCATAAGCGGGGCCCTACAGTAGTCTGGAACCTAACCTGCTGTATAAGCGGGGCCCTACAGTAGTCTGCAACCTAACCTGCTGTATAAGCGGGGCCCTACAGTAGTCTGCAACCTAACCTGCTGTATAAGCGGGGCCCTACAGTAGTCTGCAACCTAACCTGCTGTATAAGCGGGGCCCTACAGTAGTCTGCAACCTAACCTGCTGTATAAGCGGGGCCCTACAGTAGTCTGGAACCTAACCTGCTGTATAAGCGGGGCCCTACAGTAGTCTGGAACCTAACCTGCTGTATAAGCGGGGCCCTACAGTAGTCTGGAACCTAACCTGCTGTATAAGCGGGGCCCTACAGTAGTCTGGAACCTAACCTGCTGTATAAGCGGGGCCCTACAGTAGTCTGGAACCTAACCTGCTGCATAAGCGGGGCCCTACAGTAGTCTGGAACCTAACCTGCTGTATAAGCGGGGCCCTACAGTAGTCTGGAACCTAACCTGCTGTATAAGCGGGGCCCTACAGTAGTCTGGAACCTAACCTGCTGTATAAGCGGGGCCCTACAGTAGTCTGGAACCTAACCTGCTGCATAAGCGGGGCCCTACAGTAGTCTGAAACCTAACCTGCTGTATAAGCTGTATAAGCGGGGCCCTACAGTAGTCTGGAACCTAACCTGCTGCATAAGCGGGGCCCTACAGTAGTCTGAAACCTAACCTGCTGTATAAGCGGGGTCCTACAGTAGTCTGGAACCTAACCTGCTCTATAAGCGGGGCCCTGCAGTAGTCTGAAACCTAAGCTACTGTATAAGCGGGGCCCTACAGTAGTCTGGAACCTAACCTGCTGTATAAGCGGGGCCCTACAGTAGTCTGAAACCTAACCTACTGTATAAGCGGGGCCCTGCAGTAGTCTTTAACCTAACCTGGTGTATAAGCGGGGCCCCTACAGTAGCCTGGTACCTAGCCTGCTGTATAAGCGGGGCCGTACAGTAGCCTGGTACCTAGCCTGCTGTATTAGCGGGGCCCTACAGTATACGGTCTGGCATTTTATTGAAAAGGTATTTTGGTCTACCAGGGAATTTACCAAGTGAAAAAGAAAAGGAGGGGAATGGGAGAGAGTAAAGATAGTGGATAGGAAGCAAGGAAGATAAACTAGTAAGAGGGACAAGAGAGGGACAACCTCTTGTGGGAGAGAGAAAAGTGAGTTAGTGATGGGTGAGGGTGCGATGAGAGGGGGAATGACCACGTGGGACGGGTGATGGAAAGGGAGGAAGGGGTGATGGAGTGTGAGGGGGAGGAAGGGGTGAGTGGGAGGGAAGAAGCAGGGAAACAATAGGAACTCGGGGAGAAGGGAAGGGGAAGGAGGGGAAGGGGAAAAGGGGGGAGGAGAAGAAGGGGAGAGAGAGGGAGGAGGGGAAGAGGGGGAGGAGGGGAAGAGGGAGAGGAGGGGAAGAGGGGGAGGAGGGGAAGAACGGAAAAAGGCGTGTCTGGTGTTAACCTGACTTGTATTATCTGATATTAACCAACAAGCAAAGTAGACAGAACAAGTATAGTGACACTAACAAGTATAGTGACACTAACAAGTATAGTGACACTAACAAGTATAGTGACACTAACAAGTACAGTGACACTAACAAGTATAGTGACACTAACAAGTATAGTGACACTAACAAGTATAGTGACACTAACAAGTATAGTGACAGGAACACAACGTACATATAAGATACTGAGATATTAAGTCTTTATTCTTAACATACAGGCTCAGGGGACTTGTAAGGTGATCCAGGGGACCTGTATGATCCAGGGGACCTGTATGATCCAGGGGACCTGTATGATCCAGGGAACCTGTATGATCCAGGGAACCTGTATGATCCAGGGGACCTGTATGATCCAGGGGACCTGTATGATCCAGGGAACCTGTATGATCCAGGGGACCTGTATGATCCAGGGGACCTGTATGATCCAGGGAACCTGTATGATCCAGGGAACCTGTATGATCCAGGGGACCTGTATGATCCAGGGGACCTGTATGATCCAGGGAACCTGTATGATCCAGGGGACCTGTATGATCCAGGGGACCTGTATGATCCAGGGGACCTGTATGATCCAGGGGACCTGTATGATCCAGGGGACCTGTATGATCCAGGGGACCTGTATGATCCAGGGGACCTGTATGATCCAGGGGACCTGTATGATCCAGGGAACCTGTATGATCCAGGGAACCTGTATGATCCAGGGGACCTGTATGATCCAGGGAACCTGTATGATCCAGGGGACCTGTATGATCCAGGGAACCTGTATGATCCAGGGGACCTGTATGATCCAGGGGACCTGTATGATCCAGGGGACCTGTATGATTCAGGGGACCTGTATGATCCAGGGGACCTGTATGATCCAGGGAACCTGTATGATCCAGGGGACCTGTATGATCCAGGGGACCTGTATGATCCAGGGGACCTGTATGATCCAGGAGACCTGTATGATCCAGGGAACCTGTATGATCCAGGGAACCTGTATGATCCAGGGGACCTGTATGATCCAGGGGACCTGTATGATCCAGGGGACCTGTATGATCCAGGGAACCTGTATGATCCAGGGGACCTGTATGATCCAGGGGACCTGTATGATCCAGGGGACCTGTATGATTCCAGGGGACCTGTATGATCCAGGGGACCTGTATGATCCAGGGGACCTGTATGATCCAGGGGACCTGTATGATCCAGGGGACCTGTATGATCCAGGGGACCTGTATGATCCAGGGGACCTGTATGATCCAGGGGACCTGTATGATCCAGGGAACCTGTATGATCCAGGGAACCTGTATGATCCAGGGGACCTGTATGATCCAGGGAACCTGTATGATCCAGGGGACCTGTATGATCCAGGGAACCTGTATGATCCAGGGGACCTGTATGATCCAGGGGACCTGTATGATCCAGGGGACCTGTATGATTCAGGGGACCTGTATGATCCAGGGGACCTGTATGATCCAGGGGACCTGTATGATCCAGGGGACCTGTATGATCCAGGGAACCTGTATGATCCAGGGGACCTGTATGATCCAGGGGACCTTTATGATCCAGGGGACCTGTATGATCCAGGGGGCCTGTATGATCCAAGGGACCTGTATGATCCAGGGAACCTGTATGATCCAGGGGACCTGTATGATCCAGGGGACCTGTATGATCAAGGGGACCTGTATGATCCAGGGGACCTGTATGATCCAGGGAACCTGTATGATCCAGGGGACCTGCATGATCCAGGGAACCTGTATGATCCAGGGGACCTGTATGATCCAGGGGACCTTTATGATCCAGGGGACCTGTATGATCCAGGGGACCTGTATGATCCAGGGAACCTGTATGATCCAGGGGACCTGTATGATCCAGGGGACCTGTATGATCCAAGGGACCTATAAGGTGATCCAAGGGACCTGTATGATGATCCAGGGGACCTGTAAGGTGATCCAGGGGCCCTGTAAGGTGATCCAGGGGACCTGTAAGGTGATGCAGGGGGATACACAAATAACCCGCACATAAACGAGAGAAGCTTACGACGACGTTTCGGTCCGACTTGGACCATTGACAAAGTCACACTAACCAGAAGTGGAGTAGGACGGCTATATATAGGCAGGAAGAGGTGATGGTAGTAGTAGTAGCTTGAACTTCTCGGTTTTGGCCTTTCCTTTGCCACTTCGCCTACTCCTCGCGCTGGTATTTCCCTGATTAGCTGATTAGCTCTTTTGATTCCTTTCGTCAATCTCGCTCCCGTAATCTTCCTGACTTGTCCACTTTTCGTGGCGCTCTCCTTCCTGCTCTTGTTAGTCTGTTTTCTAAGAATCACCACCTTCCACGCCGTTACCAACTTGCCCTTTCTTCTCTTAAATCCAACACTAACATTGTCATACTATCTTCTGACAAAGGTAATTCAGTAGTTATCCTTGATCGCGAGGATTACCTCCGTAAAGTTGATGTCTTGCTCTCTGACTCACGTGCCTACACTCCTCTCGTTTCCAACCCTCTTGATCGCACCAAGAGTACTTTCAACAAAAAACTAAGGACTCTCTCCGACCTCTGTCCTCCTGACTTTGACCTTGTTCAACGGTTTCGTGTCATCTGTCCCTCTCTTCCCTATTACTATGGCCTTCCCAAAACTCATAAACCTGATATTCCTCTTCGTCCTATCATATCCTCTAGAGGTTCGGTCTCTTATTCTCTTGCTTCTTGGCTGGCCAAAACCCTCACTCCCTTTCTTGGTACTTTTTCTCCTGCACACCTCCGTCACTCTCAAGACTTCATTGAACGGGTTCGCTCTCTCCCAACCTGCAAGATGCTTAATCTTGACGTTGAGTCCCTCTTCACCAATGTCCCTCTTGATGATGTCCTTGATTTCCTTAGAGAGAAGGCCCATGTAGGGGTTCTTCATCTCCCTATACCTACTGATGTCTTTCTTGATCTTATCCGCCTCTGTGTGGACTCTAACTCCTTTTCCTTCCAAGGTAAATATTATTCTCAAACCTTCGGTGTCGCTATGGGCTCTCCTCTCTCTCCTGTCCTTGCTAATCTTTACATGGAATACTTCGAGACTGTTCTTCTTCCTACCCTCGATGTGCAACCTTCACTCTGGCTCCGCTATGTGGATGATATCTTTGCTCTGTGGCCTCATGACTCCAGTCTCTTCCAACCTTTTCTTGAAGCTCTTAATAATCTTGCCCCTTCCATTAAGTTTAAAGATGAATGGGAATCTAATTCCTTGCTTCCTTTCCTTGATGTCCATGTCCACCGCTCAGATACAGGTTTTTCCTTTTCCGTTTACCGAAAACCTATGCACAGTGGCATGTACATTCACTACTTTTCCTATCATGCTTCCCCTGTCAAGAAAAGTGTTCTTATCTCCCTCTTTCTCCGTGCCCTCCTCATCTGTGATCCTCAGTTCCTTCCAGCAGAAATTTCCACTCTTCATAATTCGTTTTCCCGTCTTGGCTACCCTTCCCATTTCATAGACTCTGCCCTCTCACGTGCTAAACGCAATTTCTTCTCTCCCAAACTCTCTACTCCTGGGAACTCTTGTATCCTCTGCCTTCCCTACATTTCCGGTCTTTCTAATCTCAACAATTCTCTCCGTCCCTTAGACATCAAGCTTACCTTCCGCCAGACTAACACTCTTCGCACTAATCTTGTTCATACCTCTCCTCCCTCTACAGATGTTCCTGGTGTCTACTCTCTTTCTTGCTCCTGTCCTCTTCAATACTTCGGAGAAACTGGTCGATCTCTTTCTGACAGACTTAAGGAGCACAAAAATAGTGTTAGGCTTGCCGACACTAACAATGCTCTTTTCTGTCACGTCAGAGATCATAGCCATCCTATTGACTGGTCTTCTGCTAAAACTGTCTTCCCTACTTCCAACTCGAACAGTCGCCGTCTAGTTGAATCCTCTCTAATACACAACTTTCCTTGTATGAACCTTAGCCCTGGCTTCGTCTCTGTAGATGCCTTCCTCTCCCACTACATTGTAAAATGCTCCAAACTTCAGAACACCCGTGACTTAACCTGACTCCTTTTTTTTCTTTTTCTTTTTCTTCTTCTCCCTCTTCCCCTTTCCTCTTTCCTTTTCTCCTCTGGGTTGTCTTTCTCTCTTCTGTCTCGTGTTTCTGTTCCTTCTTCATTTATTTCCCACTTCCCCTTTCACGCACCTCTGTGCGCTTGCTCTCCCTCAGTGGGCACCTAGCTCTCTTGCAGTGCTCCCCTTCCTTTGTATTTGACTGGCTCGTCCTCCTTATTTCCCACTTCTACCACTACCACTACTACTACCTCTACTACTACTACTACTACTACTACTACTACTACTACTACTACTACTACTACTACTACTACTACTACAACTACTGATGAAATTAAGACACATGTGCGGCGTCTGGTTGTCTTTTCTGTGGGCGTTTCGCCATCCAGTGGTTGGCTGGATGGCGAAACGTCTACGATAGGGATGCCCGGGTGTTGCGCATGTGTCTTAATTTCATATTGTCGGTATTATATACCATTCTTGTACTACTACTACTAATACTACTACTACGATCACCTCTTCCTGCCTATATATAGCCGTCCTACTCCACTTCTGGTTAGTGTGACTTTGTCAATGGTCCAAGTCGGACCGAAACGTCGTCGTAAGCTTCTCTCTTTTATGTGCGGGTTATTTGTGTATCGTTCCAGTCACGGTATTGTGCCTTTTTGTTATTTATGTGTAACATAGGTGTACCATAGGTGTACCATAGGTGTACCATAGGTGTAACATAGGTGTAACATAGAGAGGTGTTCCAAAGTGACCAGTCAAGGGGAGGAGGGTGTTGGGGGGAAGTGCTTGTGAAGGCAGGCAGGCATGAAGGCAGGTAGGCATAAAGGCAGGTAGGCATGAAGGCAAGCAGGCATGAAGGCAGGCAGGCAAGCAGGCATGAAGGCAGGCAGGCATGAAGGCAGGTAGGCATAAAGGCAGGCAGGCAAGCAGGCATGAAGGCAGGTAGGCATGAAGGCAGGCAGGCATGAAGGTAGGCAAGCAAGCAGGCATGAAGGCAGGCAGGCATGAAGGCAGGTAGGCATGAAGGCAGGCAGGCATGAAGGCAGGCAGGCAAGCAGGCATGAAGGCAGGCAGGCAAGCAGGCAGGTAGGCATGAAGGCAGGCAGGCATGAAGGTAGGCAGGCAAGCAGGCATGAAGACAGGCAGGCATGAAGGCAGGCAGGCAAGCAGGTAGGCAGGCAAGCAGGCATGAAGACAGGCAGGCAAGCAGGCATGAAGGCAGGCAGGCAAGCAGGCAGGTAGGCATGAAGGCAGGCAGGCATGAAGGTAGGCAGGCAAGCAGGCATGAAGACAGGCAGGCATGAAGGCAGGCAGGCAAGCAGGTAGGCAGGCAAGCAGGCATGAAGACAGGCAGGCAAGCAGGCATGAAGGCAGGTAGGCATGAAGGCAGGCAGGCAAGCAGGCATGAAGGCAGGCAAGCATGAAGGCAGGTAGGCATGAAGGCAGGCAGGCATGAAGGTAGGCAGGCAAGCAGGCATGAAGGCAGGCAGGCATGCAAGCAGGTAGGCATGAAGGCAGGCAGGCATGAAGGTAGGCAGGCAAGCAGGCATGAAGGCAGGCAGGCATGAAGGCAGGTAGGCATGAAGGCAGGCAGGCAGGCAGGCATGAAGACAGGCAGGCAAGCAGGCATGAAGGCAGGTAGGCATGAAGGCAGGTAGGCAGGCAGGCAGGCATGAAGACAGGCAGGCAAGCAGGCATGAAGGCAGGTAGGCATGAAGGCAGGTAGGCATGAAGGCAGGCAGGCAAGCAGGCATGAAGGCAGGTAGGCATGAAGGTAGGTAGGCATGAAGGCAGGCAGGCAAGCAGGCATGAAGGCAGGTAGGCATGAAGGCAGGTAGGCATGAAGGCAGGCAGGCAAGCAGGCATGAAGGCAGGTAGGCATGAAGGCAGGCAGGCATGAAGGTAGGCAGGCAAGCAGGCATGAAGGCAGGTAGGCATGAAGGCAGGTAGGCATGAAGGCAGGCAGGCAAGCAGGCATGAAGGCAGGTAGGCATGAAGGCAGGCAGGCATGAAGGCAGGCAGGCATGAAGGCAGGCAGGCATGAAGGTAGGCAGGCAGGTAGGCATGAAGGCAGGTAGGCATGAAGGCAGGCAGGCAAGCAGGCATGAAGGCAGGTAGACATGAAGGCAGGTAGACATGAAGGCAGGCAGGCATGAAGGCAGGCAGGCAGGCATGAAGGCAGGTAGGCATGAAGGCAGGCAGGCATGAAGGTAGGCAGGCAAGCAGGCATGAAGGCAGGCAGGCATGCAGGCAGGTAGGCATGAAGGCAGGTAGGCATGAAGGTAGGCAGGCAGGCAAGCAGGCATGAAGGCAGGTAGGCATGAAGGTAGGCAGGCATGAAGGCAGGCAGGCAAGCAGGCATGAAGGCAGGTAGACATGAAGGCAGGCAGGCATGAAGGCAGGCAGGCATGAAGGCAGGTAGGCATGAAGGCAGGCAGGCATGAAGGTAGGCAGGCAAGCAGGCATGAAGGCAGGCAGGCATGCAGGCAGGTAGGCATGAAGGCAGGTAGGCATGAAGGTAGGCAGGCAGGCACGCAGGCATGCAGGCAGGTAGGCATGAAGGCAGGCAGGCATGAAGGCAGGAATGAAGGCAGGCAGGCATGAAGGCAGGTAGGCAGGCAGGCAGGCATGAAGGCAGGCAGGCATGAAGGCAGGTGGGCATGAAGGCAGGTAGGCATGAAGGCAGGCAGGCATGAAGGCAGGCAGGCAAGCAGGTATGAAGGCAGGTGGGCATGAAGGCAGGCAGGCATGAAGGCAGGCAGGCAAGCAGGTATGAAGGCAGGTGGGCATGAAGGCAGGCAGGCAAGCAGGCATGAAGGCAGGTGGGCATGAAGGCAGGTAGACATGAAGGCAGGCAGGCATGAAGGCAGGCAGGCAAGCAGGTATGAAGGCAGGTGGGCATGAAGGCAGGCAGGCAGGCAAGCATGCATGAAGGCAGCACTAACAGCTAAGACGCCAGCTTCACCATACGTGAACATAAGAAACAAAGTGACAACCATGGCGAGCCTTCAGACAATAATAGAAGGGAAGAGGAGGAGGAGAGGAGAGAGCGAGAAGAGAGGAAGAGGAGGAGGAGAGGAGAGAGCGAGAAGAGAGGAAGAGGAGGAGGAGAGGAGAGAGCGAGAAGAGAGGAAGAGGAGGAGGAGAGGAGAGAGCGAGAAGAGAGGAAGAGGAGGAGAGGAGAGAGCGAGAAGAGAGGAAGAGGAGGAGGAGAGGAGAGAGCGAGAAGAGAGGAAGAGGAGAGGAGAGAGCGAGAAGAGAGGAAGGGGAGGAGGAGAGGAGAGAGCGAGAAGAGAGGAAGAGGAGGAGAGGAGAGAGCGAAAATAGAGGAAGAGGAGGAGGAGAGGAGAGAGCGAGAAGAGAGGAAGGGGAGGAGGAGAGGAGAGAGCGAGAAGAGAGGAAGAGGAGGAGAGGAGAGAGCGAAAAGAGAGGAAGAGGAGGAGGAGAGGAGAGAGCGAGAAGAGAGGAAGAGGAGGAAAAAAGGAGACTCCGTAATTTCTCTAAAATAAATGACCCAACACGCAGGTAATGGTAATAATTAGGAGACGTATCGACCACGAGTTAGTGTCTGATGGGCGAAACGTCTGCCACTAAAATACCATGACACTTCACGCTTCACCATCTTCACTGCTTCACACGAAGTGCCTCCTAACGTCTCCCACTCTTCTCACTAGAAGCTTGAGGCACCTGTGTGCAACATTCGGAAACCTTTATTCAGGAAACGTTTCGCCAGCCACTGGCTTCTTCAGTCCAATACAGAGAACAACGATGGAAGATAAGGAGGAGTTTGAGATAATCAGTCCCTCAACCTGGAGTCGATGTGTTCAGTCCATCAGAGTTGATAGACTGAAGACACTTGTCTGTTTTCTAAACTATTTACATCACTCTTCTTAATGCTCAGTTTTCATCTATGTGTGGGCGTGGGGAGGCGTGGTCGTGGGGAGGCGTGGTCGTGGGGAGGCGTGGGCGTGGGGAGGCGTGGGGAGGCGTGGGTGAGGGACGTAAGAGAGGTTGAGATCCGGGAATGGATGCCGTTAGAGCGGGCATGCTGACGAATACCGAGTAGACATTACCTGCTACATCTATCAGCAGAGTAGATGGCAGGGGGGCGGGCAGGGGGAAGGGGATAGGGAGGACAGGGAAAAGGGAATAGAAAGCGCTAGGGGGAAGAGGCTAGGACAGACAGGGAGAATGGGACTGGACGGACAGGGGACGGGGACAGGAAGGGCAAGGGGACGGGGCCATGAAGGGCAAGGGGAAGGGGATAGGAAGGGCATAGGGAAGGGGACAGGAATGGCAGGGAGGGAAGGGAACAAAGTACCTCAACACCACCACACCAAGCGGGGGGAGGTGGATTGGGGAAGCAAACTTGATACACAGTTTCAAGAGCAGGTATGACAAGCCTTAACACACCAGAACTTGGTAATGGAGATCAGAGCAGTATACGCACAGCAAAAAGAGACCTAGTGGTGACCAGCGAAGAGGCGGCGCCAGGAGCTGTGAATCGATCCCTACAATCACAAATAAGTGGGTATAAATAGGCGAGTACACACACACACACACACACACACACATACACACACACACACACACACACACACACACACACACACACACACACACACACACACACACACGAGCAAGAGGGATGTCAGGAAGTATTTCTTCAGTCTCAAGGCCGTCGGAAAGTGGAATAACCTCGAAGTGGTGCAGGTAGACTCCACACACAGTTTTAAGAGCAGGTACGATAGTGCCCACGTGGCTAGGAGTGAATCTAGCAACCGACAAATTGAGAAGAGGAGCCAGGAGCTAAGACTCGACCCCTGCCACAACCACATATAGGTGAATTGATAAGACATGTGCAACAGTTAGGTATATCTATCCCAAAACTTATCGCCTACTGTTGAGTACAGTGGAGGGAGCAGAAGCAGTAGATAAAGACGATGTAATCAATCCATCATCACCCTTGAAGACGGAGCTTCGAGGTGGTCAGTCCCTCAACTGTGGGAGGAGAGAGAGATGGGGGAGAGAGATGGGGAGAGAGGGAGAGAGAAGGGGGAGAGATGGGGAGAGAGAGAGATGGGGAGAGAGAGAGATGGGGGGAGAGAGATGGGGAGAGAGAGAGAGATGGGGAGAGAGATGGGGAGAGAGAGAGATGGGGGAGAGAGATGGGGGGGAGAGGGGACTACAAGGGAAGGGAATGAGGTTGGCAGTAAGGGAAGCAGACATAACATGTAGTTGTCGCCAGCCAGCAATAACACCAGCAATAACGGTGCCTCTCTCTCTCTCTCTCTCTCTCTCTCTCTCTCTCTCTCTCTCTCTCTCTCTCTCTCTCTCTCATTTCCAGTGTGATGCAGATGATTTATAAAACCGACAACTTAAAGAATGAGACACCCGTGCAACACGTGTGAATCTTTACTGAGGAAACGTTTCGCCCACCAGTGGCTCCTTCAGTCCGATACAGAGAAGAGCCACAACCTCCTCCTCCTCCTCCACAGACACCTCCACCACGAGACCTGGTCTCAGACCGGGCCGCGGGGGCGTTGACCCCTGAAACCCTCTCCAGGTATACTCC
>NC_091367.1:5676404-5726404 GCF_038502225.1 Cherax quadricarinatus
CCTCCCTATCTCTCCTGTCCTCCAGTGTCGTCAGGTTGATTTCCCTTAACCTCTCCTCGTAGGACATATCCCTTAGCTCTGCAAACCTTGGCACTTTCTCTAATTTCCTTACATGCTTGGCTAGGTGCGGGTTCCAAACTGGTGCTGCATACTCCAATATAGGCGTGACATACACGGTGTACTGTACAGGGTCCTGAACAGTTCCTTAATGAGGTTTGCTAGGCGCCCATATGCTAAAGCAGTTATTTGGCTGATGTGTGCCTCAGGAGATGTGCTCGGTGTTATACTCACCACAAAAGCCTTTTCCCTGAGTGAGGTTTGTAGTCTCTGGCCCCCTAGACTGTACTCCGTCTGGGGTCTTCTTTGCCCTTCCCAAATCTTCATGACTTTGCACTTGGTGGGGTTGAACTCCAGGAGCCAGTTGCTGGACCAGGCCTGCAGCCTGTCCAGATCCCTTCGTAGTTCTGCCTGGTCCTCGTCCGATTGAATTCTTCTCATCAACTTCACATCATCTGCAAACAGGGACACTTCGGAGTCTATTCCTTCCGTCATGTCGTTCACATATACCAGAAACAGCACCGGTCCTAGGAGTGATCCCTATGGAACCCCGCTCGTCACAGGCGCCCACTCTGACACCTCGTCACGTACCATGACTCGCTGTTGTCTTCCTGACAGATATTCCCTGATCCACTGCAGTGCCTTCCCTTGCCCTCCAGCTTTTGCAATAATCTCTTTTGTGGAACTGTGTCAAAAGCCTTCTTACAGTCCAAAAAAACGCAATCTACCCACTCCTCTCTCTCTCTTGTCTTACCGCTGTCACCCTGCCTTAATACTCCAGTAGCTTTGTGACACAGGATTTCCCGTCCCTGAAACCGTGCTGGTTGTCGTTGATATGCTCATTCCTTTCTAGGTGCTCCACCGCTCTTCTTCTGATAATTTTCTCCGCGCGTGTGTGTGTGTGTGTACTCACCTAATTGTACTCACCTAATTGTGGCTGCAGGGGTCGTGTGGTGTGTGTGTATGTACTCATCTAATTGTGGTTGCAGGGGTCGTGTGGTGTGTGTGTGTGTGTACTCACCTAATTATACTCACCTAATTGTGGTTGCAAGGGTCGAGACTCAGCTCCTGGCCCCGCCTCTTCACTGATCGCTACTGGATCCTCTCTCTCTCTGCTTCCTGAGCTTTGTCATACCTCTTCTTAAAACTATGTATGGTTCCTGCCTCCACTACTTCACTTGCTAGGCTATTCCACTTGCTGACAACTCTATGACTGAAGAAATACTTCCTAACGTCCCTGTGACTCGTCTGAGTCTTCAGCTTCCAGTTGTGACCCCCTTGTCCCTGTGTCCCCTCTCTGGAACATCCTATCTCTGTCCACCTTGTCTATTCCCCGCAGTATCATGTATGTCGTTATCATGTCTCCCCTGACCCTTCTGTCCTCCAGTGTCGTCAGTCCAATTTCCCTTAACCTTTCCTCGTAGGACATTCCCTTGAGCTCTGGGACTAGCCTTGTTGCAGACCTTTGTACTTTCTCTAACTTCTTGACGTGCTTGACCAGGTGTGGGTTCCAGACTGGTGCTGCATACTCCAGTATGGGCCTAACATACACAGTGTACAGTGTCTTGAACGATTCCTTATTAAGGTATCGGAATGCTATTCTCAGGTTTGCCAGGCGCCCGTATGCTGCAGCGGTTATTTGGTTGATGTGTGCCTCCGGTGATGTGCTCGGTGTTATGGTCACCCCAAGGTCTTTCTCCCTGAGTGAGGTCTGTAGTCTTTGTCCACCTAGCCTATACTCTGTCTGCGGTCTTCTTTGCCCCTCCCCAATCTTCATGACTTTGCATTTGGCTGGATTGAATTCGAGAAGCCAGTTACTGGACCACATGTCCAGCCTCTCCAGGTCTCTTTGCAGTCCTGCCTCATCCTCGTCCGATTTAATTCTTCTCATCAACTTCACGTCATCTGCGAACAGGGACACTTCAGAGTCTATTCCTTCCATCATGTCGTTCACATATATCAAAAATAGCACTGGTCCTAGAACTGACCCCTGTGGGACCCCGCTCGTAACAGGCGCCCACTGTGATACCTCTTCACGTACCATGACTCGTTGCTGCCTCCCTGTCAGGTATTCCCTAATCCATTGCAGTGCCCTTCCTTTTACGTGTGCCTGATCCTCCAGCTTCTGCACTAATCTCTTGTGGGGAACTGTGTCAAAGGCCTTCCTGCAGTCTAGGAAAACGCAATCTACCCAACCCTCTCTCTCGTGTCTTACTTCTGTTACCTTGTCATAAAACTCCAGGAGGTTTGTGATACAAGATTTGCCTTCCATGAACCCATGCTGGTTTTCATTTATAATCTTGTTCCTTTCCAGGTGTTCGACCACACTCCTCCTGATAATCTTCTCCATGACTTTGCACACAATACATGTCAGAGACACAGGTCTGTAGTTTAGTGCCTCGTTTCTGTTTCCTTTCTTAAATATGGGGACTACATTAGCTGTGTGTGTGTGTGTGTGTGTGTGTGTGTGTGTTTTCACCTAACTGTGGTTGCAAGGGTCGATTCACAGCTCCTGGGCCCCGCCTCTTCACTGGTCGCTACTAGGTCCACTCTGTGTGTGTGTTGTAGTCAGGGGAAGGCGAGGGAGACGCTGGGGGAGGGGGCTGAGAAACAGTTGGGGAGGGGGATAAGAGTGGGGGAGGGGGATGAGAGGGACGGACGAGGGAAGGGGAGGAAAGGAGTCATGATAAGGATAGTGTGCACAGGTGTGTGTATTTGTCGGCCTGCTAGGTGACAGCAGGTAGGTACCTGTGTGGAGGTGTAGACCTGCTAGGTGACAACAGGTAGGTACCAGTGTAGTGGTGAGGACCTGCTAGGTGACAGCAGGTAGGTACCTGTGTGGAGGTGGTGAGGACCTGCTAGGTGACAGCAGGTAGGTACCTGTGTGGAGGTGGTGAGGACCTGCTAGGTGACAACAGGTAGGTACTTGTGTGGTGGTGAGGACCTGCTAGGTGACAGCAGGTAGGTACCTGTGTGGGTTGGGAGGGGAGACTGGAGGTATTTCCTTCATTTCGACAGTAAATATTCCTGATCGTTGTTCGTGTGTCTTTTCAAGCGATTTGATGGTCATGAGAGACAAGTGTGTGCTGACACACGTCTTAGACACCAGACAGTCCGTCAAGTAGTGTACTACCAGTGGTCTACCCTAACGAGGCTTGACACATCACTGAAAGACCATAAGATGACTACGCAGTAGAGTGCTGAGGTGGTGCCTCATAGAAAAGCAGGAGCGCCGCAGGAACAGTAAGAGAACATTGCATCAACATCCGTGGTCACAGATGTTTTAACATCTTATCGGAAGATATCAGAACTAATGCCGGAACAAGTGCTTGGAAGATGCTAGAGGGACTGGTACCAAACCTGCACACCGAAATTACTACCTGTGAACACAAGAGGCCTGGCAGACGGTGCACTATACCTCCAATAAGCGTTAAGGACCCACGACTCTTCAACGCCCTCCCTTCATGCATAAGGGGGATTACCAACAGAACCCTGGCTGTCTTCATGAGGGAACTCAACAGATTCCTCAAAAACAGTTCCTGATCAGCCGGGTTGTGGTGCATATGCTGGACTGCAGGTGGCAGGCACTAACAGCTTGATCATCAGGCCAGCAACCAGGAGGCCTGGTCTGGGACCGGACCGGGGGCGACCTCCAAAAACAACTCCAAGTAAGTTCCGGATCAATCATGCTGTGGTTAATATGTGGGCCTGGTGGGCTATCAGAAGCAACAGCCTGGTTAACCAGGCAAGAACCAGACAAGTCTGGCCCATGGCCGGGCTGGGGGAGTAAGAAAACTCTCGAAGACTGTCAAAGGTATATCAAAGGTAGTGGACTGAGAAGGGAGGAGGACGAGAGGGACTTTGAGTAAAGGGAAAAGTAGCAGGGAACAATACTAGTGGATGATAGTTGTTGTTGTAGTGGTGGATGATAGTTGTTGTTGTAGTGGTGGATGATAGTTGTTGTTGTAGTGGTGGATGATAGTTGTGGTAGCGGTGGATGATTGTGGTAGTGGTGGATGATAGTTGTTGTTGTAGTGGTGGATGATAGTTGTGGTAGCGGTGGATGATTGTGGTAGTGGTGGATGATAGTTGTTGTTGTAGTGGTGGATGATAGTTGTGGTAGCGGTGGATGATTGTGGTAGTGGTGGATGATAGTTGTTGTTGTAGTGGTGGATGATTGTTGTAGTGGTGGATGATAGTTGTGGTAGCGGTGGATGATTGTGGTAGTGGTGGATGATAGTTGTTGTAGTGGTGGATGATAGTTGTTGTAGTGGTGGATGATTGTAGTGGTGGATGATAGTTGTTGTTGTAGTGGTGGATGATTGTGGTAGTGGTGGATGATAGTTGTGGTAGTGGTGGATAATAGTTGTGGTAGTGGTGGATGATAGTTGTGGTAGTGGTGGATAATAGTTGTGGTAGTGGTGGATGATAGTTGTTGTTGTAGTGGTGGATGATAGTTGTGGTAGCGGTGGATGATGGTGGTAGTGGTGGATGATAGTTGTTATTGTAGTGGTGGATGATAGTTGTGGTAGCGGTGGATGATTGTGGTAGTGGTGGATGATAGTTGTTGTTGTAGTGGTGGATGATTGTTGTAGTGGTGGATGATAGTTGTGGTAGCGGTGGATGATTGTGGTAGTGGTGGATGATAGTTGTTGTAGTGGTGGATGATTGTTGTAGTGGTGGATGATAGTTGTTGTTGTAGTGGTGGATGATTGTGGTAGTGGTGTATGATAGTTGTGGTAGTGGTTGATAATAGTTGTGGTAGTGGTGGATGATAGTTCTGGGTGGTGGTGGATAATAGTTGTGGTAAGTGGTGGATGATAGTTGTTGTTGTAGTGGTGGATGATAGTTGTGGTAGCGGTGGATGATTGTGGTAGTGGTGGATGATAGTTGTTGTTGTAGTGGTGGATGAGTTGTTGCAGTGGTGGATGATAGTTGTTGTAGTGGTGGATGATAGTTGTTGTTGTAGTGGTGGATGATAGTTGTGGTAGCGGTAGATGATTGTGGTAGTGGTGGATGATAGTTGTTGTAGTGGTGGATGATAGCTGTGGTAGTGGTGGATGATAGTTGTGGTAGTGGTGGATGATAGTTGTGGTAGTGGTGGATGATAGTTGTGGTAGTGGTGGATGATAGCTGTTGTGGTAGTGGTGGATGATAGCTGTTGTGGTAGTGGTGGATGATAGTTGTTGTGGTAGTGGTGGATGATAGTTGTGGTAGAGGTGGATGATAGTTGTTGTGGTAGTGGTGGATGATAGTTGTTGTGGTAGTGGTGGATGATAGTTGTGGTAGTGGTGGATGATAGTTGTTGTGGTAGTGGTGGATGATAGTTGTTGTGGTAGTGGTGGATGATAGTTGTTGTGGTAGTAGTGGATGATAGTTGTTGTGGTAGTGGTGGATGATAGTTGTTGTGGTAGTGGTGGATGATAGTTGTTGTGGTAGTGGTGAATGATAGTTGTGGTAGTGGTGGATGATAGTTGTTGTGGTAGTGGTGGATGATAGTTGTTGTGGTAGTGGTGGATGATAGTTGTGGTAGTGGTGGATGATAGTTGTGGTAGTGGTGGATGATAGTTGTTGTGGTAGTGGTGGATGATAGTTGTGGTAGTGGTGGATGATAGTTGTGGTAGTGGTGGATGATTGTTGTGGTAGTGGTGGATGATAGTTGTTGTGGTAGTGGTGGATGATAGTTGTTGTGGTAGTGGTGGATGATAGTTGTTGTGGTAGTGGATGATAGTTGTGGTAGTGGTGGATGATAGTTGTGGTAGTGGTGGATGATAGTTGTTGTGGTAGTGGTGGATGATAGTTGTTGTGGTAGTGGTGGATGATAGTTGTTGTGGTAGTGGTGGATGATAGTTGTGGTAGTGGTGGATGATAGTTGTGGTAGTGGTGGATGATAGTTGTTGTGGTAGTGTTGGATGATAGTTGTTGTGGTAGTGGTGGATGATAGTTGTGGTAGTGGTGGATGATAGTTGTTGTGGTAGTGGTGGATGATAGTTGTGGTAGTGGTGGATGATAGTTGTGGTAGTGGTGGATGATAGTTGTGGTAGTGGTGGATGATAGTTGTTGTGGTAGTGGTGGATGATAGTTGTGGTAGTGGTGGATGATAGTTGTTGTGGTAGCGGTGGATGATAGTTGTGGTAGTGGTGGATGATTGTTGTGGTAGTGGTGGATGATAGTTGTGGTAGTGGTGGATGATAGTTGTTGTGGTAGTGGTGGATGATAGTTGTTGTGGTAGTGGTGGATGATAGTTGTTGTGGTAGTGGTGGATGATAGTTGTGGTAGTGGTGGATGATAGTTGTGGAAGATAGTTCTTGGGGTAATGATGGTGGTGGGGGGTAGAGGACTGATGGGGGATATGCCTCGTCACTATGTCAACCAATACACACACACACACACACACACAACACACACACACACACACACACACAACACACACAGGCTGAGGGACTGACCACCACAAATATTCTCTTTATCCAATGTTGAGGGACTGATCACATTATCTCCATTTCACTACTACACCAGCTGTCTCTGTATCTGACTGAAGAAGCTTACTGTGTAGGCGAAACATCTCAACGGAGAAGTGGCAGATGCAGTTTAATATAGACAAATGCAAAGTTCTAAATGTTGGACAGGACAATAACCATGCCACATATAAACTAAATAATGTAGATCTTAATATTACGGATTGCGAAAAAGATTTAGGAGTTCTGGTTAGCAGTAATCTGAAACCAAGACAACAGTGCATAAGTGTTCGCAATAAAGCTAATAGAATCCTTGGCTTCATATCAAGAAGCATAAATAATAGGAGTCCTCAGGTTGTTCTTCAACTCTATACATCCTTGGTTAGGCCTCATTTAGATTATGCTGCACAGTTTTGGTCACTGTATTACAGAATGGATATAAATTCTCTGGAAAATGTACAAAGGAGGATGACAAAGATGATCCCATGTATCAGAAACCTTCCCTATGAGGATAGACTAAGGGCCCTGAAACTGCACTCTCTAGAAAGACGTAGAATTAGGGGGGATATGATTGAGGTGTATAAATGGAAGACAGGAATAAATAAAGGGGATGTAAATAGTGTGCTGAAAATATCTAGCCTAGACAGGACTCGCAGCAATGGTTTTAAGTTGGAAAAATTCAGATTCAGGAAGGATATAGGAAAGTACTGGTTTGGTAATAGAGTTGTGGATGAGTGGAACAAACTCCCAAGTACCGTTATAGAGGCCAGAACGTTGTGTAGCTTTAAAAATAGTTTGGATAAATACATGAGTAGATGTGGGTGGGTGTGAATTAGACCTGATAGCTTGTGCTACCAGGTCGGTTGCCGTGTTCCTCCCTTAAGTCAATGTGACCTGACCTGACTAGGTTGGGTGCATTGGCTTAAGCCGGTAGGAGACTTGGACCTGCCTCGCATGGGCCAGTAGGCCTTCTGCAGTGTTCCTTCGTTCTTATGTTCTTATGTAAAGATACCCAGCTGTTGTACAAGTGTCTTAACCATCATGATAGTGGTTCTCAAATTTTTAAGACCCCCCCCTTGGCCCCCAGACCACATCCCAAGCCCCCCCCCACACACACACATACATACGAACACACATATTTCTTGATATTAAGTTTACTATACATTTAAAACAATAACTAATCTAACACTAAGAACAAGCGTATTTCACAAATAAAAATTAACATCGAGTCAATTTATTTAACAATATGAAAGGGTAAATTTGCATCTCATCTGTAACTACACTGCTTTCATAATGTTAATGATGAGATAAGAACATAAGAACGAAGGAACACTGCAGAAGGCCTACTGGCCCATGCGAGGCAGGTCCAAGTCTCCTACCGGCTTAAGCCAATGCACCCAACCTAGTCAGGTCAGGTCACATTGACTTAAGGGAGGAACACGGCAACCGACCTGGTAGCACAAGCTATCAGGTCCAACTCACACCCACCCACATCCACTCATGTATTTATCCAACCTATTTTTAAAGCTACACAACGTTCTGGCCTCTATAACTGTACTCGGGAGTTTGTTCCACTCATCCACAACTCTATTACCAAACCAGTACTTTCCTATATCCTTCCTGAATCTGAATTTTTCCAACTTAAAACCATTGCTGCGAGTCCTGTCTAGGCTAGATATTTTCAGCACACTATTTACATCCCCTTTATTTATTCCTGTCTTCCATTTATACACCTCAATCATATCCCCCCTAATTCTACGTCTTTCTAGAGAGTGCAGTTTCAGGGCCCTTAGTCTATCCTCATAGGGAAGGTTTCTGATACATGGGATCAACTTTGTCATCCTCCTCTGTACATTTTCCAGAGAATTTATATCCATCCTGTAATACAGTGACCAAAACTGTGCAGCATAATCTAAATGAGGCCTAACCAAGGATGTATAGAGTTGAAGAACAACCTGAGGACTCCTATTATTTATGCTTCTTGATATGAAGCCAAGGATTCTATTAGCTTTATTGCGAACACTTATGCACTGTTGTCTTGTGTACGAATGGTATATAATACCGACAAGTTGAGAGTAAGACACATGTGCAACATCTGGGTATCTTTATTGTAGACGTTTCGCCATCCAGTGGCTTTATCAATACAAATTCAGGACATAACTTGAAGACAGTAGAACTATGTACAGAAGATGAGGTAATCAGTCCCTCAACCTAGGAGTAGGTGCGAACAGCACCATAGTCGTGGAGATTCTGAAGCAGAAGAAAGAATCCTGGCGCTTATATAGTAACGTCAGGTGAAGCAGACGAGGGCAAATTCACTGGTGGGCGGGATTCCCCAGTGGAAGTAGGTCCTTCCCAAAGAGATGGGTTAGTTGTAGTAGTAGTTGTCGTAGTTGTGAAGGTTATGTACATGTCCTCAGAATTAAGATTCCATGATGTTGCAGTGTCTGAGGACATGTACATAACCTTCACTACTACGACAACAACTACTACTACTAACCCATCTCTTTGGGAAGGACCTACTTCCACTGGGGAATCCCGCCCACCAGTGAATTTGCCCTCGTCTGCTTCACCTGACGTTACTATATAAGCGCCAGGATTCTTTCTTCTGCTTCAGAATCTCCACGACTATGGTGCTGTTCGCACCTACTCCTAGGTTGAGGGACTGATTACCTCATCTTTTGTACATAGTTCTACTGTCTTCAAGTTATGTCCTGAATTTGTATTGATAAAGCCACTGGATGACGAAACGTCTACAATAAAGATACCCAGATGTTGCACATGTGTCTTACTCTCAACTGTTGTCTTGGTTTCAGATTACTGCTAACCAGAACTCCTAAATCTTTTTCGCAATCCGTAATATTAAGATCTACATTATTTAGTTTATATGTGGCATGGTTATTGTCCTGTCCAACATTTAGAACTTTGCATTTGTCTATATTAAACTGCATCTGCCACTTCTCCGACCACTGCATCAGTCTATTCAAATCTTCCTGGAGTGCTCGAATGTCCTCGTCAGAATGAATTCGACGGCCTATTTTGGTGTCATCGGCAAACTTGCCGATGTCGCTCTTTATGCCCTCATCTATGTCGTTTATGTAGATTGTGAACAGCAGGGGGCCCAACACTGACCCCTGTGGAACACCGCTCGTAACGCTTCCCCACTCTGATTTCTCCCCATTTATGCAAACTCTCTGCTGCCTATTTGTCAACCATGCCTCTATCCAGGAAAAAATTTCTCCTCCTATTCCATGTGCTTTAATTTTCCTCAATAGTCTCTGATGTGGGACCCTGTCAAAAGCCTTACTGAAGTCCATATACACAATATCATATTCATTACCATGATCTACCTCCTCAAATACCTTAGTGAAAAAAGTTAATAAATTTGTAAGGCAGGAACGCCCCTTTGTAAAACCATGCTGAGATTCGTTGATTAATTTATGCTTTTCAAGGTGGCTACGAACTGCCTCGGCAATTATTGATTCCATAAATTTTCCCACTATGGAGGTTAGGCTTATTGGTCTATAGTTCGAAGCTAAGGACCTGTCACCTATTTTGAAAATAGGTATCACATTTGCCATTTTCCACTTATCTGGCACCATGCCAGTTTGTAGTGATATGTTGAAAAGATTAGCCAAAGGTTTGCTAAGCTCCTCTTTACATTCCTTTAGAACCCTTGCATACAGTTCATCAGGGCCTGGGGATTTGTTAGGTTTTAATTTATCTATTTGCCTAAGGACCATGTCACTTGTGACCCTAATCGTGCAGAGTTTATTATCGTCCTGTTCTACATAATTTATCATTACTGGAATATCGCTGGTATCCTCCTGTGTAAAAACTGAGAGGAAGTATGTGTTAAAATTCTACACATTTCCTTATCACTGTCAGTGAGCTGACCCGAGGAACTTTTGAGTGGGCCTATCTTGTCCCTGATCTTACTTCTGTATACCTGAAAGAATCCTTTTGGGTTAGTCTTCGATTCTCTTGCAACTTTAACCTCATAATCTCTTTTTGCTTTTCTAATTCCCTTTTTTATTTCTCTCTTTAACTGAATATATCGATTTCTTAATTGCCCCTCTCCTCTTTTGATTTGCCTATATATGCCTCTCTTTTGACCAATCAGATATTTTAATTTATTGTTCATCCATTTATGATCATTTTTGTTTGATCTGATTTCCCTATTTGGAACATAATTTGACTGAGCAGCTAGAACTATGCCCTGGAAAGCATCATATCGGCAACCATCACCACCTACCTGACCCTTAGTCAGGTCATTCCAGTTCAGCCCACCTAAGTAATTTTTCAGTCCTATGAAATCAGCCAAGCGAAAGTCAGGGACGGAGACTTGATTGCCATTATTAGGGGAATTCCATGATATATTAAAACTGAGTGATTTGTGATCACTTTCCCCAAGCTCATCATTAACCTCAAGATTATTAATTAGTGTTTCCCTACTGGCAAGAACCAAGTCAAGGAGGTTATTTCCCCTAGTAGGCTCTGTCACAAACTGTTTTAAAAAACAATCCTGGATCGTATCAAGAAAGTCACCTGACTCTAAATTTCCTGTCAAATTGCTCCAGTCAATCTGTCTATAGTTGAAATCTCCCATTAGCACAACATTTTCGTATGTAGATGCCTTACGAGTTTCGTCCCATAGAAGTTTACTGCACTCCCTATCAAGATTTGGGGCCCTGTAAATCACACCCAAAATTAGTTTTTCTCGGCCCTCGAGAAGCTGTAACCAAACAGATTCAGTGGCTGACGCTTCTAATTTAATATCTTGTCTAACACAACAATTTAAATTGTCTCTGACATACATCGCTACTCCACCACCTTTCCTGTTGACCCTGTCAGTGTGGAATAATTTATAGCCTTGTATGTGACATTCAGAGGGCATCTCTCTATCTTTCAGATTGAGCCAGGTCTCTGTTATAGCAATAATATCTATGTTTCCTGCACTTGCAATTAATCTTAGCTCATCTATCTTATTTCTTACACTCCTGCTATTAGTATAGTAAACCTTAAGGGAGCTAGTCCCTTGCTGCCCTCTGCTGTCCCCCTTTGTTTGCTGACTTGATGATCTATTGTCTTTATTTATAACTTCATGGATGTGCTTGGTGCAGGGACATCAGCTTCCCGACATCAGCTTCCCCAACATCAGCTTCCCCACATCAGCTTCCCCACATCAGCTTCCCCAACATCAGCTTCCCCACATCAGCTTCCCCACATCAGCTTCCCCACATCAGCTTGAAGGCGCTAGGAAGTCTTAGATCACCGCGTTCAGTAATTTTCAGTCTGTATCTTAAAACTCACGAAATCGTAATGACACGACTGTAAACAAACCACACCACGGGTGGGACTTGAACCCGCGGTTAGTGTCGTAAAACTCCAGACCGGCACGTCAACCACTTGGCCAGCTGGCTACAATAAGATTCATCCAACTAGGTATATTTACACACCATAGGAAGGTTAGCATAGGCACCACTGTGACCACAAATACAGTTTTTTACAGGGGAATCTCCCGCCGCGGGTTCAAACCCCGCCCGTGGTATGGTGACTGCATGAAGACTCGCTCTACAGACTACGATGTTGACAATAAACATTCACACTTTTAACTCCGACTTCGGACCACAAAATATAACTCTGTTATTTTTTTTTCTTTTGCAAAGCATCTGTGTTACCCAAGTCTCCGTGACTCAGGTTTTGTCATATAGATTTTGTAAAACAAAAGCTCCCTTGGTTCTGATGCCACCCTGCCGCCCCCTTTTTTCTCAACGCCACCCTGGATCTTCCCACCGCCTCCAGGGGACGGTACCGCCCACTTTGGGAATCAATGTGTGACTAGGATAACCCCAGAGAGCCGTAGAAAAGAGGAAGAGTAAACTGTAGGAAGGGGAAGATGGCTGAAGTGTCAAGGTAGAGCAGGAGAGTGATTGGTAATTGTGTAATAGTTGTTGATCAAACTTGTTCAAAACAGTGACCTCGTGTATGACACTCCCCTCCCCACCTCCATCCCTCTTTCTCACCCTCGCCTCCCCTTCCTAACCGTCATTCGACACGTCTCCACTTCATATCCCCATTCTTCCCACACACACCTCCCCATCACCACTCACACACACACCTCCCCATCCACAAACACACAAACACACACACACACACAGGGGCCAGGAGCTAGGACTCGACCCCTGCAACCACAAATAGGTGAGTACACACCTCCCCATCCACAAACACACAAACACACAAACACACACACACACACACACACCTTCATGTACCAACACGTAAGGGACACTACAAGAGAGAGAGGAGAGGATGAACCAGCAAGGCTGGACTTAGTATTCACCTTGAGTAGTGCAGATATCGAGGACATCACATATGAAAGACCCCTTGGGGCCAGTGACCATGTGGTTTTAAGCTTCGAATACACAGTAGAGCTACAAGTGGAGGGAGAAGCAGGAAGGCCAGGACGAATGAAGCCAAACTACAAGAAAGGGGACTACACAGGAATGAGGAACTTCCTGAACGGGGTTCAGTGGGACAGAGAACTGGCAGGGAAGCCAGTTAATGAGATGATGGAATATGTAGCAACAAAATGCAAGGAGGCTGAGGAGAGGTTTGTACCCAAGGGTAACAGGAATAATGAAAAAGCCAGGATGAGCCCATGGTTTACTCAAAGGTGCAGGGAGGCAAAAACCAAGTGTGCTAGGGAATGGAAGAAATATGGAAGGCAAAGGACCCAGGAGAATAAGGAGAGCAGTCGTAGAGCCAGAAACGAATATGCACAGATAAGAAGGGAGGCCCAAAGACAATATGAAAATGACATAGCAGCGAAAGCCAAATCTGACCCGAAACTGTTGTACAGCCACATCAGGAGGAAAACAACAGTCAAGGACCAGGTAATCAGGCTAAGGAAGGACAGGAGAGACAACAAGAAATGACCGTGAAGTATGTGAGGAACTCAACAAGAGATTCAAAGAAGTGTTCACAGAGGAGACAGAAGGGGCTCCAGAAAGACGGAGAGGTGGGGCACACCACCATGTGCTGGACACAGTGCACACAACCGAGGAAGAAGTGAAGAGGCTTCTGAGTGAGCTAGATACCTCAAAGGCAATGGGGCCAGATAACATCTCCCCATGGGTATTGAGAGAGGGAGCAGAGGCGCTATGTGTACCCCTAACAACAATATTCAATACATCTATCGAAACAGGGAGATTGCCTGAGGCATGGAAGACAGCAAATGTAGTCCCAATCTTTAAAAAAGGAGACAGACATGAAGCATTAAACTACAGACCAGTGTCACTGACATGTATAGTATGCAAAATCATGGAGAAGATTATCAGGAGAAGAGTGGTGGAACACCTAGAAAGGAACGATCTCATCAACAGCAGCCAACATGGTTTCAGGGACGGGAAATCCTGCGTCACAAACCTACTGGAGTTCTATGACATGGTGACAGCAGTAAGACAAGAGAGAGAGAGGGGTGGGTGGATTGCATATTCTTGGACTGCAAGAAGGCGTTTGACACAGAGATTGGTGCAAAAACTGGAGGACCAAGCAGGGATAACAGGGAAGGCACTACAATGGATCAGGGAATACTTGTCAGGAAGACAGCAGCGAGTCATGGTACGTGGCGAGGTGTCAGAGTGGGCACCTGTGACCAGCGGGGTCCCACAGGGGTCAGTCCTAGGACCAGTGCTGTTTCTGGTATTTGTGAACGACATGACGGAAGGAATAGACTCTGAGGTGTCCCTGTTTGCAGATGACGTGAAGTTGATGAGAAGAATTCACTCGACCGAAGACCAGGCAGAACTACAAAGGGATCTGGACAGGCTGCAGACCTGGTCCAGCAATTGGCTCCTGGAGTTCAATCCCACCAAGTGCAAAGTCATAAAGATTGGGGAAGGGCAAAGAAGACCGCAGACGGAGTACAGTCTAGGGGGCCAGAGACTACAAACCTCACTCAAGGAAAAAGATCTTGGGGTGAGTATAACACCAGGCACATCTCCTGAAGCGCACATCAACCAAATATCTGCTGCAGCATATGGGCGCCTAGCAAACCTCAGAACAGCATTCCGACATCTTAATAAGGAATCATTCAGGACCCTGTACACAGTGTATGTTAGGCCCATATTGGAGTATGCGGCACCAGTTTGGAACCCACACCTAGCCAAGCACGTAAAGAAACTAGAGAAAGTGCAATGGTTTGCAACAAGACTAGTCCCAGAGCTAAGAGGTATGTCCTACGAGGAGAGATTAAGGGAAATCAACCTGACGACACTGGAGGACAGGAGAGATAGGGGGGACATGATAACGACATACAAAATACTGAGAGGAATTGACAAGGTGGACAAAGACAGGATGTTCCAGAGATTGGACACAGTAACAAGGGGACACAGTTGGAAGTTGAAGACGCAGATGAATCACAGGGATGTTAGGAAGTATTTCTTCAGCCACAGAGTAGTCAGTAAGTGGAATAGTTTGGGAAGCGATGTAGTGGAGGCAGGATCCATACATAGCTTTAAGCAGAGGTATGATAAAGCTCACAGTTCAGGGAGAGTGACCTAGTAGCGATCAGTGAAGAGGCGGGGTCAGGAACTCGGACTCGACCCCCGCAACCTCAACTAGGTGAGTACAACTAGGTGAGTACCTCCCCATTCACACACACCTCTCCATCCACACGCCTCCCCATCCACACACACACACACCTCCCCATCCACACGCACACAACACCTCCCCATCCACACACACACAACACCTCCCCATCCACAAACACACACCTCCCCATCAACACACACACACACCTCCCCATCCACACACACACACCTCCCCATCCACACACACAGAACACCTCCCCATCCACACACACAACACCTCCCCATCCATACACACACACCTCCCCATCCACACACGCACAACCCCTCCCCATCCACACACAGAGGTGAAATAACCTCTGTTCCCACTGTGTAACTAATGTATAGAATAGGGTAGCAGCGCAGTGCTGGTGTATCAAATTGTCCCCCCCCCACCCAAAAAAAAAAATCTCCCCATGAAAGTAGCCATAGTAGTCGAAGACTAGCCGGTTAGTAGTCTATCACAAACTAGGCAGCACATACATGCTGGCAAACTAGTGAATGTAACACTACACTGAGATAATTAAACCATCACACACAGGAGAAAGAACATACAACACAGGGGAAAGAACACACAACAAACAACACAGGGGAAAAATATTTATACACAAAGGCAGTGGAACACACAACAAAGGCAGCAGAACACACAACAAAGGCAGCAGAACACACAACAAAGGCAGCAGAACACACAACAAAGGCAGCAGAACACACAACAAAGGCAGCAGAACACACAACAAAGGCAGCAGAACACACAACAAAGGCAGCAGAACACATAAGAACACACAAAGGCAGCAAAACACACAACAAAGGCAGCAGAACACATAAGAACACACAAAGGCAGCAAAACACACAGGAACATACAACAAACGCAGCAGAACACACAACAAAGGCAACAGAACACACAAGAACACAGAACAAAGGCAGCAGAACACACAAGAACACAGAACAAAGGCAGCAGAACAAACCAAAGGACGTAAAGGTGACACAATCTTCCTAGCGTCGTCCTGTCATAAAACTACGTCAGCATTATTACCACAGACTAATAACATTATTAACAACGGTCAGCGTTACCAGACTAACAACATTTCAACACAGACACACATGCAAAACAATCACGGGGGAGTTGAATGATAGCTCTAGCTTCTAAGACTGTCTGCTTCTTCATTAGCTTTACATATACTTACTCTTGAAACTGCGTATGGTATCTACCTCCAAACCTTCTTCCTTACTTTCAACAGATCTTCTTTTTACGACTCAAGAAGAGCTTGTGTGATATGCTGCACCTAGGAGCGTACTGTGTGCTCTACCACCTGTGAGCGCTGCTTCAGTTTGTGCACCCTGGCGGGGCTGACGACCGGAACACAACACCAGACCATGCCACGGGTGGGGATAGAACCCGCGATCAGAGTGTTCTATCTCCGCCCGTGTTATGGTTTGTCATTACAATTTCGTAAGTCACAACACCAGTTTTACGTCCATGAATGATACACAATATCGACAAGATAACGAATTAAGACATGTACAGCAATATCTGGGTATCTTTATTTCTAGACGTTGCGCCCTCCACTGCCTTTATCAATACACGGCCATTATCAAGCCACCAGATGGCAAAACGTCTATAATAGATACCCAGATGTTGCACATGTGTTTAATTCATGTATATTGTGAATAACAAGGGGCCCCCAACACTCACCCCTGTGAAACTCGTGACGCGTCCCCATCCTGATTTCTCCCTATTTATGCATACTCTCTTACCCATGCTGTAGATCAACCATGCCTCGATCCAGGGGAAAATTTCTCCTATTCGTCGACACCTTTTTCGCCAGTCTCCTGTGTGGAACCCTACCACAGGCCCTACTCTAGTCCATACACACAAAGTCACATTCTAATCACGATCTACTACCTCAAATACCTTAGTGAAAGACCCTCCATACTCCGTTTTCTAATAGTGAGAGAGAGAGAGAGAGAGAGAGAGAGAGAGAGAGAGAGAGAGAGAGAGAGAGAGAGAGAGAGAGAGAGAGAGAGAGAGAGAGAGAGAGAGAGAGAGAGAGAGACGCAACTCTAGGAGATAGCACCAGCTCCCTCACTAGTTTCTTCCAGTTCCTCGTTACACTGCGCACACGACCTCCATTATACAATTTCCAATCCAATATACAGTTCGTATGTGTGTGGACGCCTCAGCTCTGTGACAATTCACAATATGCTTCATCGCCATTTTTGCTTACACAGCTTGATGTACACGTGAAGAGTTGTTACTCCAGGAGTGTTTCATGTCAACCCCAGAGGTCCATATACCCGTTGAGAAATAACGTAACCAACGTATGCAAATTCACCCGAGTGTGTACACATATGAACACAAAAGTGTATACACATGAACACAAGAGTGTACACGCACCAACACGACCGTACACATTCACACGCACACACGAGAAAGTGTATGTTAGTGTAAACAAAATGTGTACATGAAAACATTTGTATACTAGTTAGGTACTTACCAATAGTCAGACTATCGGCGATGGTTCTATCACCCCCAACCCCCCCTACCATTCCCTCCCCACCACTCTCGCCTCCAACATGCCACACCTGCGCTAACACGAGGGGGAAGCAGTGGAGGTGGTGGCACCAGCATCACCAACACCTGGTGGTGGTGGTGGTGGTGATGGCAGCCATGAGAAGTGTGGGCTGGTAATGGTGGTGATGGTGGTGATGGTGGTGATGGTGGTAGTGGCGGTGTCTTAAGGTGGAGATGTTAGCTAAGGGGAGGATAGCAGTCAACTGTTGCATGCTCACACCGTCACACGCTATCCAAAGTCTCTCCTCCCCTCCCCCTTCCCTTCTTCCCTCCCATACCCCTCCCACCTCGTCTTCCCTCCCATCTACTCTCCACACCTTCATCCCCCCTTCCCCCATCCATTCCTTACTCCTCTACTAAATCCCCCCCTATCTTCCTACTCTTCTTTTTCTTCTTCCCTCTCTTCTCCACTCTCTTCTCCCCTCTCCGAGGAGGAAGACACGGGTAAGCCACCTAACACCTGCTACCCTTGTTACCTAGCAGCAGGTATGTACCTGGGTGATGACTGTTCCAGGTGGCACTCATAGGTAGGACCTAATTACCGTGTTGAAAATCTTACAGAATATCGACATCTTGACCAAAACACATGTGCAACCGTTGGTTATCTTTATCGTTGAGATGTTTCGCCCACAGAGTAGACTTCGTCAGTCACATACAGAGGCAGCAGGTGTAGTAGTGAAATTAAGATGATGTAATCAGTCCCTCAACCTTGGAGAAATAGTAACTGAGGTGATCAGTCCCTCTGCATCACCAACGTTTCGCCTACTGTGTGGATGAAACGTTTCAACAATAAAAATACCTGTTACACATGCGTCTTAATGATTACCTAAGAACCACGAGGAAAATAAGCCACACTGCCTGGCTTTCTTGGGTTATCTGGGATTTTAACCTTCCTGGGTTACTAACCCAAGTCTCTTCCGCCGCCTCCTCCGCCTCCGTCTCCGCCTCCTCCTCCTCCTCCTCCTCCTCCTCCTCCTCCGCCTCCTCCCAACGTCATTAAGTTAAAACGTTGTGTAGTTTTAAAAATAGGTTAGACAAATACATGAGTGAATGTGAGTTGGACCTACCTAGCATGGGGCCAGTAGGCCTGCTACAGTGCCCCTTCTTTCTCACGTTCCTCCTCCTCCTCTTCACATTCTCCGAGTGACGAACTCACCCAGAACATGACCCACCCCACCACCTTATTCTCACCTTCCCTGAAAATGACTAACCCCCCTTTCTTCCCCCTCCCTTCTCTTCCTCCTCCCCCTCCCACACTGCCAGCTTCACCTTGCCCATAGGTTCATTCCCACACTAATTAGCGTGTCTTACCTGCACGCTCACGCCCACCACCCACCTACAGGGAGACGCTGGGGAGTAGTGGGGAGGGGAGAGAGTGGGGAGGGGAGAGAGTGGGGAGGGGAGACAGTGGGGAGGGGAGGCGAGATAAGAATTGGCGTCAAGCATGGAAGTTGGCGGAGACGACCCGCCCCCACCACCAGCTAGACCCCCACCACCAGCTAGACCCCCACCACCAGCTAGACCCCCACCACCAGCTAGACCCCCACTACCAGCTAGACCCCCACCACCAGCTAGACCCCCACCACCAGCTAGACCCCCACCACCAGCTAGACCCCTACTACCAGCTAGACCCCCACCACCAGCTAGACCCCCACCACCAGCTAGACCCCCACCACCAGCTAGACCCCCACCACCAGCTAGACCCCCACTACCAGCTAGACCCCCACCACCAGCTAGACCCCCACTACAAGCTAGACCCCCACCACCAGCTAGACCCCCACTACCAGCTAGACCTCCACCACCAGCTAGACCCCCACTGCCAGCTAGACCCCCACCACCAGCTAGACCCCCACTACCAGCTAGACCCCCACCACCAGCTAGACCCCCACTACCAGCTAGACCCCCACTACCAGCTAGACCCCCACCACCAGCTAGACCCCCACTGCCAGCTAGACCCCCACCACCAGCTAGACCCCCACTACCAGCTAGACCCCCACCACCAGCTAGACCCCCACTACCAGCTAGACCCCCACCACCAGCTAGACCCCCACCACCAGCTAGACCCCCACTACCAGCTAGACCCCCACCACCAGCTAGACCCCCACTACCAGCTAGACCCCCACCACCAGCTAGACCCCCACCACCAGCTAGACCCCCACTACCAGCTAGACCCCCACCACCAGCTAGACCCCCACTACCAGCTAGACCCCCACCACCAGCTAGACCCCCACTACCAGCTAGACCCCCACCACCAGCTAGACCCCCACTACCAGCTAGACCCCCACCACCAGCTAGACCCCCACTACCAGCTAGACCCCCACCACCAGCTAGACCCCCACTACCAGCTAGACCCCCACCACCAGCTAGACCCCCACTACCAGCTAGACCCCCACCACCAGCTAGACCCCCACTACCAGCTAGACCCCCACCACCAGCTAGACCCCCACTACCAGCTAGACCCCCACCACCAGCTAGACCCCCACTACCAGCTAGACCCCCACCACCAGCTAGACCCCCACCACCAGCTAGACCCCCACAACCAGCTAGACCCCCACCACCAGCTAGACCCCCACTACCAGCTAGACCCCCACCACCAGCTAGACCCCCACTGCCAGCTAGACCCCCACCACCAGCTAGACCCCCACTACCAGCTAGACCCCCACCACCAGCTAGACCCCCACTACCAGCTAGACCCCCACCACCAGCTAGACCCCCACCACCAGCTAGACCCCCACTACCAGCTAGACCCCCACTACCAGCTAGACCCCCACCACCAGCTAGACCCCCACTACCAGCTAGACCCCCACCACCAGCTAGACCCCCACCACCAGCTAGACCCCCACTGCCAGCTAGACCCCCACCACCAGCTAGACCCCCACTACCAGCTAGACCCCCACCACCAGCTAGACCCCCACTGCCAGCTAGACCCCCACTGCCAGCTAGACCCCCACCACCAGCTAGACCCCCACTACCAGCTAGACCCCCACCACCAGCTAGACCCCCACTACCAGCTAGACCCCCACCACCAGCTAGACCCCCACCACCAGCTAGACCCCCACCACCAGCTAGACCCCCACTACCAGCTAGACCCCCACTTCCAGCTAGACCCCCACTACCAGCTAGACCCCCACCACCAGCTAGACCCCCACTGCCAGCTAGACCCCCACTGCCAGCTAGACCCCCACCACCAGCTAGACCCCCACTACCAGCTAGACCCCCACCACCAGCTAGACCCCCACTACCAGCTAGACCCCCACCACCAGCTAGACCCCCACCACCAGCTAGACCCCCACCACCAGCTAGACCCCCACTACCAGCTAGACCCCCACCACCAGCTAGACCCCCACCACCAGCTAGACCCCCACAACCAGCTAGACCCCCACTACCAGCTAGACCCCCACCACCAGCTAGACCCCCACCACCAGCTAGACCCCCACTACCAGCTAGACCCCCACCACCAGCTAGACCCCCACCACCAGCTAGACCCCCACCACCAGCTAGACCCCCACTGCCAGCTAGACCCCCACTACCAGCTAGACCCCCACCACCAGCTAGACCCCCACTACCAGCTAGACCCCCACCACCAGCTAGACCCCCACTACCAGCTAGACCCCCACCACCAGCTAGACCCCCACTACCAGCTAGACCCCCACCACCAGCTAGACCCCCACCACCAGCTAGACCCCCACCACCAGCTAGACCCCCACTACCAGCTAGACCCCCACCACCAGCTAGACCCCCACCACCAGCTAGACCCCCACCACCAGCTAGACCCCCACTACCAGCTAGACCCCCACCACCAGCTAGACCCCCACCACCAGCTAGACCCCCACTACCAGCTAGACCCCCACCACCAGCTAGACCCCCACCACCAGCTAGCCCCCCACTACCAGCTAGACCCCCACCACCACCTAGACCCCCACCACCAGCTAGACCCCCACCACCAGCTAGACCCCCACTGCCAGCTAGACCCCCACTACCAGCTAGACCCCCACCACCAGCTAGACCCCCACTCCCAGCTAGACCCCCACCACCAGCTAGACCCCCACTACCAGCTAGACCCCCACCACCAGCTAGACCCCCACTGCCAGCTAGACCCCCACCACCAGCTAGACCCCCACTGCCAGCTAGACCCCCACTACCAGCTAGACCCCCACTGCCAGCTAGACCCCCACCACCAGCTAGACCCCCACTACCAGCTAGACCCCCACCACCAGCTAGACCCCCACCACCAGCTAGACCCCCACTGCCAGCTAGACCCCCACTACCAGCTAGACCCCCACTACCAGCTAGACCCCCACCACCAGCTAGACCCCCACTACCAGCTAGACCCCCACCACCAGCTAGACCCCCACTACCAGCTAGACCCCCACCACCAGCTAGACCCCCACCACCAGCTAGACCCCCACCACCAGCTAGACCCCCACTACCAACCAGACCCCCCACTTCCAACCAGACCCCCACTACCAACCAGACCCCCACCACCAGCTAGACCCCCACTACCAGCTAGACCCCCACTACCAGCTAGACCCCCACCACCAACCAGACCCCCACTACCAACCAGACCCCCCACTTCCAACCAGACCCCCACTACCAACCAGACCCCCACCACCAGCTAAACCCCCACTACCAGCTAGACCCCCACTACCAGCTAGACCCCCACTACCAACCAGACCCCCACTACCAACCAGACCCCCACCACCAGCTAGACCCCCACTACCAACCAGACCCCCACTACCAACCAGACCCCCACCACCAGCTAGACCCCCACTACAAGTTAGACCCCCACTACCAACCAGACCCCCACTACCAACCAGACCCCCACCACCAGCTAGACCCCCACCACCAGCTAGACCCCCATTACCAACCAGACCCCCACTACCAACCAGACCCCCACCACCAGCTAGACCCCCACTACCAGCTAGACCCCCACCACCAGCTAGACCCCCACCACCAACTAGACCTCCACTACCAGCTAGACCCCCACTACCAACCAGATCCCCACTAACAACCAGACCCCCACTACCAACCAGACCCCCACCACCAGCTAGACCCCCACCACCAGCTAGACCCCCACCACCAGCTAGACCCCCACCACCAACTAGACCCCCACTACCAGCTAGACCCCACTACCAACCAGACCCCCACTACCAACCAGACCCCCACTACCAACCAGACCCCCACCACCAGCTAGACCCCCACCACCAGCTAGACCCCCACCACCAGCTAGACCCCCACTACCAGCTAGACCCCCACTACCAGCTTGACCCCACTACCAACCAGACCCCCACTACCAACCAGACCCCCACTACCAACCAGACCCCCACTACCAACCAGACCCCCACCACCAGCTAGACCCCCACCACCAGCTAGACCCCCACCACCAGCTAGACCCCCACTACCAGCTAGACCCCCACTACCAGCTAGACCCCCACTATCAGCTAGACCCCCACTACCAACCAGACCCCCACCAAAACTAACAACAACTATCAAATGCACAACTACCCCTCACCTACCAACTACAACCATTACACGTAGCAAGACCTTAACTAACAACAACTAGAAGCACCACCACCATCAACCAGAACCAGCAACACAAAAATCACCACCAACAACCATCACTACCAGCACCTTCACAACAACCACCACCACCCCCTACCTGGAGGCTACCTGGAGGGCATTCCGGGGATCAACGCCCCCGCGGTTCGGTCCACGACCAGGCCTCCCGGTGGATTAGGGTCTGATGAACGAGGCTGTTACTACTGGTCGCACGCAATCCAACGTAAGAGCCACAGCCCGGCTGATCCGGCACCGTCTTTAGGTATCTGTCCATCTCCCTCTTGAAGACAACCAGGGGTCTTCCCGTAATGCCCCTTATTGGTGGTGGGAGGCTGTTGAACAGTCTTGGGCCCCGGACACTTATTGCATTTTCTCTTAGTGTACCAGTGACTCCTCTACTTGTCACTGGGGGTATGTTGCATCGCCTGCCAAGTCTTTTGCTTTCGTATGGAGTGATTGCTGTTTGCATATTAGGAACCAGTCCCTCCAGAATCTTCCAGGTGTAGATTACGATATATCTCTCTCGCCTGCGCTCTAGTGAGTACAAGTCACTGCTACTACCACTACCATCCCCCCACTACAACTACACCACCACCCCCACTACCACTACATCACCACCCCCACTACCACAACCACTACCACCCCCACTACCAACACCACCCCTACTACCACCACCTCCACTACCACAACCACCCCACTACCACAACCACCACCACCCCCACTACCACAACCACCACCATGACCCTCACTCGTTATTGATTAATTTTTCTGATAGCGCCTCCACTCATGCACACACATGCGCGTTCACACACACACAAACGGACGTACACACAAGAAGGCATGCACACATACACACATGAACACCCAACTGTTGCATGCAGTAACAACGCTGGAAGACCTCATCAACCCCTGTATATAACTTAGACCAAAGCACGAGTACGCAGAACCACCTTTGAGCACCCAGGTGAGCACACGACGCAACGTTAGTGGACGAGCGAAGGCTAACGGGAGATATGATCACTATATACTAGATACTCAGAGATACTGTTCGGTTTCTTCTAAACTTCAAACTATATTCAATGTTACTGATTGATGGTAGCAAGTTGATGTCACTGATTGATGGTAGCAAGTTGATGTTTGATTGATGGTAGCAAGTTGATGTTTGATTGATGGTAGCAAGTTGATGTTTGATTGATGGTGGCAAGTTGATGTTTGATTGATGGTAGCAAGTTGATGTTTGATTGATGGTAGCAAGTTGATGTTTGATTGATGGTAGCAAGTTGATGTTTGATTGATGGTAGCAAGTTGATGTTTGATTGATGGTAGCAAGTTGATGTTTGATTGATGGTGGCAAGTTGATGTTTGATTGATGGTAGCAAGTTGATGTTTGATTGATGGTAGCAAGTTGATGTTTGATTGATGGTAGCAAGTTGATGTTTGATTGATGGTAGCAAGTTGATGTTTGATTGATGGTGGCACGTTGATGTTTGATTGATGGTAGCAAGTTGATGTTTGATTGATGGTAGCAAGTTGATGTTTGATTGATGGTAGCAAGTTGATGTTTGATTGATGATAGCAAGTTGATGATTGATGGTAGCAAGTTGATGTTTGATTGATGGTGGCAAGTTGATGTTTGATTGATGGTAGCAAGTTGATGTTTGATTGATGGTAGCAAGTTGATGTTTGATTGATGGTAGCAAGTTGATGTTTGATTGATGGTAGCAAGTTGATGTTTGATTGATGGTAGCAAGTTGATGTTTGATTGATGGTGGCAAGTTGATGTTTGATTGATGGTAGCAAGTTGATGTTTGATTGATGGTGGCAAGTTGATGTTTGATTGATGGTGGCAAGTTGATGTTTGATTGATGGTAGCAAGTTGATGTTTGATTGATGGTAGCAAGTTGATGTTTGATTGATGATAGCAAGTTGATGTTTGATTGATGATAGCAAGTTGATGTTTGATTGATGGTAGCAAGTTGATGTTTGATTGATGATAGCAAGTTGATGTTTGATTGATGATAGCAAGTTGATGTTTGATTGATGATAGCAAGTTGATGTTTGATTGATGATAGCAAGTTGATGTTTGATTGATGATAGCAAGTTGATGTTTGATTGATGATAGCAAGTTGATGTTTGATTGATGATAGCAAGTTGATGTTTGATTGATGGTAGCAAGTTGTCTTCATTATATTTATATCACCTCACACACATACACACACACACACACACACACACACACACACACACATACACACACACACACACACACACACACACATACACACACACACACACACTCACACATACACACACACACACACACACACACACACACACACACTCACACATACACACACACACACACACACACACACACACACACACACACATACATACACACACACACACACACACACACACTCACACACACACACACACACACACACACACACACACATACACACACACACACACACACACACACACACACACACACTCACACACACATACACACTCTCTCTCACACACACACACACACACACACACACACACACACACACACACACACACACACACACACACACAAGATCTTGGGGTGAGTATAACACCGAGCATGTCTCCGGAAGCACACATCAATCAGATAACTGCTGCAGCATATGGGCGCCTGGCAAACCTGAGAACAGCATTCCGATACCTTAGTAAGGAATCATTCAAGACACTGTACACCGTGTATGTCAGGCCCATACTGGAGTATGCAGCACCTGTTTGGAACCCGCACTTGATAAAGCACGTCAAGAAACTAGAGAAAGTACAAAGGTTTGCGACAAGGTTAGTTCCAGAGCTAAGGGGAATGTCCTATGAGGAAAGATTAAGGGAAATCGGCCTGACCACACTGGAGGACAGGAGGGTCAGGGGAGACATGATAACGACATATAAAATACTGCGTGGAATAGACAAGGTGGACAAAGACAGGATGTTCCAGGGAGGGGACACAGAAACAAGAGGCCACAATTGGAAGTTGAAGACACAAATGAGTCAGAGAGATAGTAGGAAGTATTTCTTCAGTCATAGAGTTGTAAGGCAGTGGAATAGCCTAGAAAATGACGTAGTGGAGGCAGGAACCATACACAGTTTTAAGACGAGGTTTGATAAAGCTCATGGAGCGGGGAGAGAGAGGGCCTAGTAGCAACCGGTGAAGAGGCGGGGCCAGGAGCTAGGACTCGACCCCTGCAACCACAAATAGGTGAGTACAAATAGGTGAGTACACACACACACACACACACACACACACTCTCACACACACACACACACACACACTCTCACACACACACACACACACACACACACTCACACACACACACACACACACACACACACACACACACTCACACACACACACACACACACACACACACACACACACACTCACACACACACACACACACACACACACACTCTCACACACACACACACACACACACACACACACACACACTCACACACACACACACACACACACACACACTCTCACACACACACACACACACACACACACTCTCACACACACACACACACACACACACACACACACACACACACACACTCTCACACACACACACACACACACACACACACACACACACACACACACACACATACCTTTCTCTACGACACAGAAACCATCATATAATGTAAGACATGCATAGTGTGATGGAATATGACAGGTTTGTCATGTTCATACTGTGTAACTATCATACTGTCATGTTCACATTGTGTAACAATCATACTGTCATGTTCACACTGTATAACTATCATACTGCCATGTTCACACAATATATCAGACTGTCATGTTCACACTGTGTAACTACCATACTGCCATGTTCACACAATATATCAGACTGTCATATTCACACTGTGTAACTATCATACTGTCATATTCACACAATGTAACTATCATGCCGTCATGTTCACACAATGTAACTATCATACTGTCATGTTCACACTGTGTAACTACCATACTGTCATGTTCACACAATGTAACTATCATGCTGTCATGTTCACACAATGTAACTACCATACTGTCATGTTCACACAATGTAACTACCATACTGTCATGTTCACACAATGTAACTACCATACTGTCATGTTCACACTGTGTAACTACCATACTGTCATGTTCACACTGTGTAACTACCATACTGTCATGTTCACACAATGTAACTATCATACTGTCATGTTCACACAATGTAACTACCATACTGTCATGTTCACACAATGTAACTAACATACTGTCATGTTCACACTGTGTAACTACCATACTGTCATGTTCACACTGTGTAACTACCATACTGTCATGTTCACACAATGTAACCATCATACTGTCATGTTCCCACAATGTAACTATCATACTGTCATGTTCACACAATGTAACATACTGTCATGTTCACACAATGTAACTACCATACTGTCATGTTCACACTGTGTAACTACCATACTGTCATGTTCACACTGTGTAACTATCATACTGTCATGTTCACACAATGTAACTAACTTACTGTCATGTTCACACAATGTAACTACCATACTGTCATGTTCACACTGTGTAACTACCATACTGTCATGTTCACACTGTGTAACTATCATACTGTCATGTTCACACAATGTAACTAACATACTGTCATGTTCACACAATGTAACTATCATACTGTCATGTTCACACTGTGTAACTACCATACTGTCATGTTCACACACTATCATACTGTCATGTTCACACAATGTAACTATCATACTGTCATGTTCACACAATGTAACTATCATACTGCCATGTTCACACAATGTAACTATCATACTGTCATGTTCACACAATGTAACTATCATACTGTCATGTTCACACAATGTAACTATCATACTGTCATGTTCACACTGTGTAACTATCATACTGTCATGTTCACACAATGTAACTATCATACTGTCATGTTCACACTGTAACTACCATACTGTCATTTTCACAGTGTAACTATCATACTGTCATGTTCACACTGTGTAACTATCATACTGTCATGTTCACACTGTGTAACTATCATACTGTCATGTTCACACAATGTAACTATCATACTGTCATGTTCACACTGTGTAACTATCATACTGTCATGCTCACACTGTGTAACTATCATACTGTCATGTTCACACAATGTAACTATCATACTGTCATGTTCACACTGTGTAACTATCATACTGTCATGTTCACACTGTGTAACTATCATACTGTCATGTTCACACAATGTAACTACCATACTGTCATGTTCACACTGTGTAACTACCATACTGTCATTATCACACAATGTAACTGCCATACTGTCCTGTTCACACTGTGTAACTACCATACTGTCACGTTCACACAATGTAACTACCATACTGTAACGTTCACACTGTGTAACTACCATATTGTCACGTTCACACTGTATAACTACCATACTGTCACGTTCACACTGTGTAACTACCATACTGTCATGTTCACACAATGTAACTACCATACTGTCATGTTCACACTGTGTAACTACCATACTGTCATGTTCACACAATGTAACTATCATACTGTCATGTTCACACAATGTAACTATCATACTGTCATGTTCACACTGTGTAATTACCATACTGTCATGTTCACACTGTGTAACTACCATACTGTCATGTTCACACAATGTAACTACCATACTGTCATGTTCACACAATGTAACTATCATACTGTCATGTTCACACTGTGTAACTACCATACTGTCACGTTCACACAATGTAACTACCATACTGTCACGTTCACACAATGTAACTACCATACTGTCATGTTCACACAATGTAACTACCATACTGTCATGTTCACACAATGTAACTACCATACTGTCATGTTCACACTGTGTAACTACCATACTGTCATATTCACACAATGTAACTACCATACTGTTACGTTCACACTGTAACTACCATACTGTCACGTTCACACTGTGTAACTACCATACTGTCACGTTCACACTGTGTAACTACCATACTGCCATGTTCACACTGTGTAACTACCAAACTGTCATGTTCACACTGTGTAACTACCATACTGTCACGGTCACACTGTGTAACTACCATACTGTCATGTTCACGCTGTATAACTACCATACTGTCACGGTCACACTATGTAACTACCATACTGCCATGTTCACACTGTGTAACTACCATACTGTCATGCTCACACTGTGTAACTACCATACTGTCACGGTCACACTGTGTAACTACCATACTGTCACGGTCACACTGTAACTACCATACTGTCATGTTCACACTGTGTAACTACCATACTGTCACGGTCACACTGTGTAACTACCATACTGTCATGTTCACACTGTGTAACTACCATACTGTCACGGTCACACTGTGTAACTACCATACTGTCACGGCCACACTGTGTAACTACCATACTGTCACGGTCACACTGTGTAACTACCATACTGTCACGGTCACACTGTGTAACTACCATACTGTCACGGCCACACTGTGTAACTACCATACTGTCATGTTCACACTGTGTAACTACCATACTGTCACGGTCACACTGTGTAACTACCATACTGTCATGTTCACACTGTGTAACTACCATATTGTCACGGTCACACTGTGTAACTACCATACTGTTACGGTCACACTGTGTAACTACCATACTGTCATGTTCACACTGTGTAACTACCATACTGTCACGGTCACACTGTGTAACTACCATACTGTCATGTTCACACTGTGTAACTACCATACTGTCACGGTCACACTGTGTAACTACCATACTGCCATGTTCACACTGTGTAACTACCATACTATCACGGTCACACTGTGTAACTACCATACTGTCACGTTCACACTGTGTAACTACCATACTATCACGGTCACACTGTGTAACTACCATACTGTCACGTTCACACTGTGTAACTACCATACTGTCACGTTCACACTGTCATACATAGCAGGTTAGCAAAATATTGTTCACACATCCAGTGTGGCAAACACATCATATAAAGCTGCACATGGTATAAACCTCCCCATCCCCCCTCTCCCAACTCCCTCACACTTGCCACATCACCACATGGTATAAACCTCCCCATCCCCTCTCCCCCAACTCCCTCGCACTTGCCACATCACCACATGGTATAAACCTCCCCATCCCCCTTCTCCCAACTCCCTCACACTTGCCACATCACCACTTAGCACACACTTCCATCACACCCTTCCCTGGTTACCACTTATTAAGACCAACTACTAAGTCCAGCCTAGAGTGAAGGAAACCTTTGAAGCTGCCATAATTATTGAATTTGTGGTGAGAAGTTGAACTACCATCCATACCACAGTTATGGTGTGACTACCATCCACAGGATGGATAAATAGTACATAATATCAAGGTACTTGGCACCATCCATATCCATATCCTTCCTACCTTTCCCAACTCTGACTTCTCCTCCTCCATCCCTCATGCTACCCTGCCCATTCCTGCTCCCAGGGGATCACAGCTTATACCTGGAGAGGTTTTTGGCGGTCAATGCCCCCGCGGCCCTGTCTGTGACTAGGCCTACCTTAGTCTAACTGATTTTAGTCTGTTACTAAACCCATGGGTTAGTAACCCAGGGTAATCCAGGTCACTCTGGCTTATTTTCACGGGGCTCCTTTCGTCTCCCTTAATATGCTCACCACAATAGTCAGCTAACACCCAGGTACCTAATTACTGCTAGGTGTACAGCCTAGCCGGCATTCTTTCCTAGTGTATAGCTATAATAGAAAATAGTGTAGCAACACTGGTAGCTTATCACAGTGTACCAACACTGGTAGCTTGCTATCACAGTGTAGCAACACTGGTAGCTTGCTATCATAGTGTAGCAACACTGGTAGCTTGCTATCATAGCGTAGCAACACTTGTAGCTTGCTATCATAGGGTAGCAACACTGGTAGCTTGTTATCATAGTGTAGCAACACTGGTAGCTTGCTATCATAGCGTAGCAACACTGGTAGCTTGCTGTCATAGTGTAGCAACACTGGTAGCTTGCTATCATAGTGTAGCAACACTCGTGGCTTATCATAGTGTAGCAACACTGGTAGCTTATAGTGTAGCAACACTGGTGGTTTGTTATCATAGTGTAGCAACACTGGTATCTTGCTATCAGAGAGCAGTGTGGCAACACTGGTAGCTTGCTATCATAGAGAGCAGTGTGGCAACACTGGTAACTTATCATAGTGTAGCAAAACTGGCAGCTTGCTATCATAGTGTAGCAACACTGGTAGCTTGCCATCATAGTGTAGCAACACTGGTAGCTTGCTATCATAGTGTAGCAACACTGGCAGCTTGCTATCATAGTGTAGCAACACTGGCAGCTTGCTATCATAGTGTAGCAACACGGGTAGCTTGCTATCATAGTGTAGCAACACTGGTAGCTTATCATAGAGAGCAGTGTGGTAACACTGGCAGCTTGCTATCATAGTGTAGGAACACTGGTAGCTTGCTATCATAGTGTAGCAACACTGGTAGCTTGCTATCACAGTGTAGCAACACTGGTAGCTTTCTATCAGAGTGTAGCAACACTGGTAGCTTTCTATCAGAGTGTAGCAACACTGGTAGCTTGCTATCACAGTGTAGCAACACTGGTAGTTTGCTATCACAGTGTAGCAACACTGGTAGTTTGCTATCATAGTGTAACAACACTGGTAGCTTGCTATCACAGTGTAGCAACACTGGTAGCTTGCTATCAGAGTGCAGTAACACTGGTATCTTGCTATCATAGTGTAGTAACACCTTTATCTTGCTATCTTTGTGTAGCAACACTGGTAGCTTGCTATCATAGTGTAGCAACACTGGTATCTTGCTATCATAGTGTAGTAACACTGGTATCTTGCTATCATAGTGTAGCAACACTGGTATCTTGCTATCATAGTGTAGTAACACTGGTATCTTGCTATCATAGTGTAGCAACACTGGTATCTTGCTATCATAGTGTAGCAACACTGGTAGCTTATAAGGAGCAGTGTGGTAACACTGGTATCATGCTATCATAGTGTAGCAACACTGGTAGCGTGCTATCACAGTGTAGCAACACTGGTAGCTTGCTATCACAGTGTAGCAACACTGGTAGCTTGCTATCATAGTGTAGCAACACTGGCAGCTTGCTATCATAGTCTAGCAACACTGGTAGCTTGCTGTCATAGTGTAGCAACATTGGTAGCTTGCTATCATAGTGTAGCAACACTGATAGCTTATAGAGAGCAGTGTAGCAACACTGGTAGCTTGCTATCATAGTGTAGCAACACTGGTAGCTTGTTATCATAGAGAGCAGTGTAGCAACACTGGTAGCTTGATATCATAGAGAGCAGTGTAGCAACACTGGTAGCTTGCTATCACAGTGTAGCAACACTGGTAGCTTGCTATCATAGTGTAGCAACACTGGTAGCTTATCATAGAGAGCAGTGTGGTAACACTGGCAGCTTGCTATCATAGTGTAGCAACACTGGCAGCTTGCCCTTATAGTGTAGCAACACTGGTAGCTTGCTATCATAGTGTAGCAACACTGGTAGCTTGCTATCATAGTGTAACAACACTGGTAGCTTGCTATCATAGTGTAACAACACTGGTAGCTTGCTATCATAAGAGAGCAGTGTAGTAACACTGGTAGCTTGCTATCATAGTGTAGCAACACTGGTAGCTTGCTATCATAGCGTAACAACACTGGTAGCTTGCTGTCATAGTGTAACAACACTGGTAGTTTGCTATCACATGAGAGCAGTGTAGCAACACTGGTAGCTTGCTATCATAGTGTAGCAACACTGGTAGTTTGCTATCATAGCGTAACAACACTGGTAGCTTGCTGTCATAGTGTAACAACAGTGGTAGCTTGCTATCATAGAGCAGTGTAGTAACACTGGTAGCTTGCTGTCATAGTGTAACAACACTGGTAGCTTGCTATCACATGAGAGCAGTGTAGCAACACTGGTAGCTTGCTATCATAGTGTAGCAAGACTGGTAGCTTGCTATCACAGTGTAGCAACACTGGTAGCTTGCTATCACAGTGTAGCAACACTGGTAGCTTGCTATCACAGTGTAGCAACACTGGTAGCTTGCTATCACAGTGTAGCAACACTGGTAGCTTGCTATCAGTGTAGCAACACTGGTAGCTTACTACCACAAAGTAGCAACACTGGTAGCTTACTATCACAGTGTAGCAACACTGGTAGCTTGCTATCACAGTGTAGCAACACTGGTAGCTTACTAACAGTGTAGCAACACTGGTAGCGTACTATCATAGTGTAGCAACACTGGTAGCGTACTATCATAGTGCAGCAACACTGGTAGCGTGCTATCATAGTGTAGCAACATTGCTAGCTTCCTATCACAGTGTAGCAACACTGGTAGCTTACTATCACAGTGTAGCAACACTGGTAGCTTGCTATCACAGTGTAGCAACACTGGTAGCTTGCTATCACAGTGTAGCAACACTGGTAGCTTACTATCACAGTGTAGCAACACTGGTAGCGTACTATCACAGTGTAGCAACACTGGTAGCGTACTATCACAGTGTAGCAACACTGGTAGCGTACTATCATAGTGTAACAACAGTGGTAGCGTACTATCACAGTGTAGCAACACTGGTAGCGTACTATCATAGTGTAGCAACACTGGTAGCTTGTTATCATAGAGAGCAGTGTAGCAACACTGGTAGCTTGATATCATAGAGAGCAGTGTAGCAACACTGGTAGCTTGCTATCACAGTGTAGCAACACTGGTAGCTTGCTATCATAGTGTAGCAACATTGGTAGCTTGCTATCATAGTGTAGCAACACTGGTAGCTTATCATAGAGAGCAGTGTGGTAACACTGGCAGCTTGCTATCATAGTGTAGCAACACTGGCAGCTTGCCCTTATAGTGTAGCAACACTGGTAGCTTGCTATCATAGTGTAGCAACACTGGTATCTTGCTATCATAGTGTAGCAACACTGGTATCTTGCTATCATAGTGTAGCAACACTGGTAGCTTATAAGGAGCAGTGTGGTAACACTGGTATCATGCTATCATAGTGTAGCAACACTGGTAGCGTGCTATCACAGTGTAGCAACACTGGTAGCTTGCTATCACAGTGTAGCAACACTGGTAGCTTGCTATTAGTGTAGCAACACTGGTAGCTTGCTATCATAGTCTAGCAACACTGGTAGCTTGCTGTCATAGTGTAGCAACATTGGTAGCTTGCTATCATAGTGTAGCAACACTGATAGCTTATAGAGAGCAGTGTAGCAACACTGGTAGCTTGCTATCATAGTGTAGCAACACTGGTAGCTTGTTATCATAGAGAGCAGTGTAGCAACACTGGTAGCTTGATATCATAGAGAGCAGTGTAGCAACACTGGTAGCTTGCTATCACAGTGTAGCAACACTGGTAGCTTGCTATCATAGTGTAGCAACACTGGTAGCTTATCATAGAGAGCAGTGTGGTAACACTGGCAGCTTGCTATCATAGTGTAGCAACACTGGCAGCTTGCCCTTATAGTGTAGCAACACTGGTAGCTTGCTATCATAGTGTAGCAACACTGGTAGCTTGCTATCATAGTGTAACAACACTGGTAGCTTGCTATCATAGTGTAACAACACTGGTAGCTTGCTATCATAAGAGAGCAGTGTAGTAACACTGGTAGCTTGCTATCATAGTGTAGCAACACTGGTAGCTTGCTATCATAGCGTAACAACACTGGTAGCTTGCTGTCATAGTGTAACAACACTGGTAGTTTGCTATCACATGAGAGCAGTGTAGCAACACTGGTAGCTTGCTATCATAGTGTAGCAACACTGGTAGTTTGCTATCATAGCGTAACAACACTGGTAGCTTGCTGTCATAGTGTAACAACAGTGGTAGCTTGCTATCATAGAGCAGTGTAGTAACACTGGTAGCTTGCTGTCATAGTGTAACAACACTGGTAGCTTGCTATCACATGAGAGCAGTGTAGCAACACTGGTAGCTTGCTATCATAGTGTAGCAAGACTGGTAGCTTGCTATCACAGTGTAGCAACACTGGTAGCTTGCTATCACAGTGTAGCAACACTGGTAGCTTGCTATCACAGTGTAGCAACACTGGTAGCTTGCTATCAGTGTAGCAACACTGGTAGCTTACTACCACAAAGTAGCAACACTGGTAGCTTACTATCACAGTGTAGCAACAGTGGTAGCTTGCTATCACAGTGTAGCAACACTGGTAGCTTACTATCACAGTGTAGCAACACTGGTAGCGTACTATCATAGTGTAGCAACACTGGTAGCGTACTATCATAGTGCAGCAACACTGGTAGCGTGCTATCATAGTGTAGCAACATTGCTAGCTTCCTATCACAGTGTAGCAACACTGGTAGCTTACTATCACAGTGTAGCAACACTGGTAGCTTGCTATCACAGTGTAGCAACACTGGTAGCTTGCTATCACAGTGTAGCAACACTGGTAGCTTACTATCACAGTGTAGCAACACTGGTAGCGTACTATCACAGTGTAGCAACACTGGTAGCGTACTATCATAGTGTAACAACAGTGGTAGCGTACTATCACAGTGTAGCAACACTGGTAGCGTACTATCATAGTGTAGCAACACTGGTAGCGTGCTATCACAGTGAAGCAACACTGGTAGCGTACTATCACAGTGTAGCAACACTGGTAGCGTACTATCATAGTGTAGCAACACTGGTAGCGTACTATCATAGTGTAGGAACGCTGGTAGCGTGCTATCACAGTGTAGCAACACTGGTAGCGTAATATCACAGTGCAGCAACACTGGTAGCGTGCTATCACAGTGTAGCAACACACTGGTAGCTTGCTATCACAGTGTAGCAACACTGGTAGCTTACTATCAGTGTAGCAACACTGCTAGCGTACTATCATAGTGTAGCAACACTGGTAGCATACTATCATAGTGTAGCAACACTGGTAGCGTGCTATCATAGTGTAGCAACATTGGTAGCTTGCTATCACAGTGTAGCAACACTGGTAGCTTACTATCACAGTGTAGCAACACTGGTAGCTTGCTATCACAGTGTAGCAACACTGGTAGCTTGCTATCACAGTGTAGCAACACTGGTAGCGTACTATCACAGTGTAGCAACACTGGTAGCGTACTATCACAGTGTAGCAACACTGGTATCGTACTATCATAGTGTAGCAACACTGGTAGCTTACTATCACAGTGTAGCAACACTGGTAGCGTACTATCATAGTGCAGCAACACTGGTAGCGTACTATCATAGTGTAGCAACACTGGTAGCGTGCTATCATAGTGTAGCAACATTGGTAGCTTGCTATCACAGTGTAGCAACACTGGTAGCTTACTATCACAGTGTAGCAACACTTGTAACTTGCTATCACAGTGTAGCAACACTGGTAGCTTACTATCACAGTGTAGCAACACTGGTAGCGTACTATCATAGTGTAGCAACACTGGTAGCGTACTATCATAGTGTAGCAACAATGGTAGCGTGCTATCATAGTGTAGCAACATTGGTAGCTTGCTATCACAGTGTAGCAACACTGGTAGCTTACTATCACAGTGTAGCAACACTGGTAGCTTGCTATCACAGTGTAGCAACACTGGTAGCTTGCTATCACAGTGTAGCAACACTGGTAGCTTACTATCACAGTGTAGCAACACTGGTAGCGTACTATCACAGTGTAGCAACACTGGTAGCGTACTATCATAGTGTAGCAACACTGGTAGCGTGCTATCACAGTGTAGCAACACTGGTAGCGTACTATCACAGTGTAGCAACACTGGTAGCGTACTATCATAGTGTAGCAACACTGGTAGCGTACTATCATAGTGTAGGAACGCTGGTAGCGTGCTATCACAGTGTAGCAACACTGGTAGCGTACTATCACAGTGTAGCAACACTGGTAGCGTGCTATCACAGTGTAGCAACACTGGTAGCGTGCTATCACAGTGTAGCAACACTGGTAGCGTGCTATCATAGTGTAGCAACACTGGTAGCGTACTATCACAGTGTAGCAACACTGATAGCATACTATCACACTGTAGCAACACAGCGTACTATCACAGTGTAGCAACACTGATAGCGTACTATCACAGTGTAGCAACACTGGTAGCGTGCTATCATAGTGTAGCAACACTGGTAGCTTGCTATCACAGTGTAGCAACACTGTTAGCTTGCAATCACAGTGTAGCAACACTGGTAGCGTACTATCACAGTGTAGCAACACTGGTTGCTTGCTATCACAGTGTAGCAACACTGGTAGCTTGCTATCACAGTGTAGCAACACTGGTAGCTTACTATCACAGTGTAGCAACACTGGTAGCGTACTATCACAGTGTAGCAACACTGGTAGCTTGCTATCACAGTGTAGCAACACTGGTAGCGTACTATCACAGTGTAGCAACACTGGTAGCTTGCTATCACAGTGTAGCAACACTGGTAGCGTACTATCACAGTGTAGCAACACTGGTAGCTTGCTATCACAGTGTAGCAACACTGGTAGCGTACTATCACAGTGTAGCAACACTGGAAGCTTGCTATCACAGTGTAGCAACACTGGTAGCTTGCTATCACAGTGTAGCAACACTGGTAGCTTGCTATCACAGTGTAGCAACACTGGTAGCTTGCTATCACAGTGTAGCAACACTGGTAGCGTGCTATCACAGTGTAGCAACACTGGTAGCGTGCTATCACAGTGTAGCAACACTGGTAGCTTGCTATCACAGTGTAGCAACACTGGTAGCGTACTATCATAGTGTAGCAACACTGGTAGCTTGCTATCACAGTGTCGCAACACTGGTAGCTTGCTATCACAGTGTAGCAACACTGGTAGCGTACTATCATAGTGTAGCAACACTGGTAGCGTACTATCACAGTGTAGCAACACTGGTAGCTTGCTATCACAGTGTAGCAACACTGGTAGCGTACTATCACAGTGTAGCAACACTGGTAGCTTGCTATCACAGTGTAGCAACACTGGTAGCTTGCTATCACAGTGTAGCAACACTGGTAGCTTGCTATCACAGTGTAGCAACACTGGTAGCTTGCTATCACAGTGTAGCAACACTGGTAGCTTGCTATCACAGTGTAGCAACACTGGTAGCGTACTATCACAGTGTAGCAACACTGGTAGCTTGCTATCACAGTGTAGCAACACTGGTAGCGTACTATCACAGTGTAGCAACACTGGTAGCGTACTATCACAGTGAAGCAACACTGGTAGCGTACTATCACAGTGTAGCAACACTGGTAGCGTACTATCATAGTGTAGCAACACTGGTAGCTTGCTATCACAGTGTAGCAACACTGGTAGCTTGCAATCACAGTGTAGCAACACTGGTAGCTTACTATCACAGTGTAGCAACACTGGTAGCTTACTATCACAGTGTAGCAACACTGGTAGCGTGCTATCATTGACCAGTGAAAGGCGACCCTAGCAACAAGACATCATCAGCTGGCTCACTGGTCCAGTACAAGGTCACTATTGACCACCAAAGTTTACAAATATATCAGAGTTTCCCCTCGTCTACAGTGTTCTCCATCACCACACTGCTGTCACCGCCACACTACTGTTACCAACACCATACTAGTATCAGAATCACCACACTGCTATCACCATCACCACATCGCTTTCACCATCACACTGCTGTCACCACCATAATGCTGTCACCATCACCACACTGTCACCACCATAATGCTGTCACCATCAGCACAGTGCTGTCACCATCACCACACTGCTAACACCATCATTACACTTCTATCACCATCACCACATTTCTTTCATCATCACACTGTCACCACCATACTGCTGTCACCATCACCTCACTGCTGTTACCATCACCACACTGTCACCATCACCACAATGGTATCACCATCACCATACTGCCCTAATCATCACCATCCTTCCTTCCTCTCATTCTATTTTCACATGTCACCAGCCTTCTACCAAGGAATGGTGACCCCCCAGAGAAAAGAATCACTGTCACCATCATTCCTTGAAGAGCAGTCTTGCCAGAAGGGCACAGATGGACCTTACTAGATGGTGATTCCCAGGCGATAGTAACTTCAGCTCTGCTTTTCTCCCCACAGTGCATAAATTTTCTCCCCATGTTGTAACTTTTCTCTTCATAGTGTAACTTTTCTCCTTATGGTGCAACTTTTCTCCCCACTGTATGTGACTTTTCTCCCATCCGTATGCAAATTTTCTCCCCAGTGTGTAACTTTTCTTCCCAGTTCGTGTAACTTTTCTCCCCACTTCGTGTAACTTTTCTTCCCAGTTCGTGTAACTTTTCTCCCCACTGCGTGTAACTTTTCTCCCCAAGTACAAATTTTCTCCCCTTGTAACTTTTCTCCGGACCGGACTTCTCTGACCGGATTCGTCGGAATTCACCCAAGAAATAAGTGAACCATTGACCAGATTCAAACAGATTTGTTGAAGAATAAGGTATCATGTGACCGGATTCATAAACTGACGGGGTTTTAGGCGCCCTTATCAAGCACCCAAATAGTAACAACTAGAGTGGTAAGCTTGTCACAAATAATACACGCACAAATACAAGAAGATACAATACAAATAGCCGGATCTACACTTTACTAAGATCATTGTAGAATATACAGTAAAACAATAAATTCACATTATGAAATTCTGTGTAGTCTACAACCAAACAACCAAAGGGCTACTGCATGGATTACATGCACCTTCTGTGGTAAGTGGGCCCATGCACCTTGTGTATATATTCAGGTATCATCTACAAGAGATATTAAACCAGGGAAGTGTTTCTGGGTATGCCCAAATGAAATCCAATTGTGGAGTAAAATCACATTGGTATTAAAAGACGTAAACATCAACACGGCCTTCATAGAAAACCTGATAGCATTCTGTAACAGATGGGAAAATAAAAAGTCTGGGCCGGAGTGTGCTATCGCCCCTGGTGCAGCTGCTGTCCTGGTAGACAGTAACTGTAAGTATGGAGAAATAAGTGTTAGTAGCCTGGAGGGAGACAGGAATTGTTGGGCAAAAACAGGTGTAGACAAGGACATGAAAAAAACAATATTACAAATTAGCAACACCACGGGAAATAGTAAACAAGGGGATGCCCCTAGAAATAGTGAAGATAAATTACCAGAAAAAAACTGGTGAAAGCTCCATTGTTAGCACTAGTGCTGAAGATAGAAATGATTGTAGCCATGTATAAACGTAAATAAGTTAATTACATGATTCGTTACCTTTGTAACTTGTGGGTTCGTTACCTTTGTACCTAGTTCAGCTATCAAAACTTTGGGGTCCCAGTCCCTGGACCCAATATGTACCTCTAATCTGTAAATACCTTTGTAACTTGCTCTATCAAAACTTTGAGGCCCAGTCCCTGGACCCATTATGTACCTCTGTAATCTTTTGACTACCGCCCACAGGATGGGTATGGAGTGCATAATAAACATATTAAACAAAACTAAGATAGAAATGAGACAAAAATGCACGCCAGTGGGGAATACAGTCACAAAAAACAAGGCAAACAGAAACCAGGCCTATGCAAATTCTATGCACTGGGTATCTGCAGGCAAGGAATATCCGGAAAAGCAGAAGGGACGTGCAACTTTGACCACCCCAGAAAATGCCGTGCCCACATGACAACAGGAGAATGCAACCTCCCTTCCTGTAAGCTTTTCCACCCCAAAATGTGTCACTCTTCAGTTCAGGAAAGACAGTGCTATAACGTATATTGCCAGGCACACCACCTAAAGGATACAAGATACAGAACATCCAGACCATGGGACAACCTGGGTAGCCACAGCCACTCCAGAGAGGTTTTTTAACGCCAGGAAGGAAAAAAGCTGGCAGGAAATGGCAAAAATCGTGCACCAACTCCGATCATTTCTGGAGTGGAATCACAGTCGATGGCCTCCACTCCAAAACAGCAGATAGTAGTGCCAGGAGAAAAAGACACCCCCCCCATACTACCAATATCACCAATCCGATGACATTCTTTGCAAATATGCAGAGTCTAAAGCCAGCAACGAACAACAAAATACCTTTCATCCATGGACTGTTTACAGAGTCAAACACAATGTTCGCGGTTTTCACAGAGACCCACATAAAAGATCACTTGGACGACGAAATATGGATCCCGGGTTTCAACCAATACAGATGTGACAGAGTGAACAGACATAAGGATGGAGGGAGGAGTTGGCTTGTAAATCACAGAGTCACTTATAAGCTCGGAACTACTAAATGCCTCAAATAATGTAGGTGAAGTTTTAGCAGTAAAGATCGAGAACCAAAACTTGGTCATTGTGGTTGTATACAAGCCTCTGGATGCAATGTCCCAACAATTCCACTGTCTGGAAAACCTTCCATCTCCTGCCCCCAACATCTTGCTCCTGGGGGATTTCAACCTAAGGCACCTAAAATGGAGGAACATAGCAAATAACGTTGAAGCAGAGACAACACCAGGAGGCAGCTCAAACGAAAACTCGCACACACACGAGCTTTTAAATCTCGCACCAAATTCACCTTAAACCAACAAATAAGAGAGTCTACAAGATTGGAGAATACAATAGACCTCATCTTCACTAACAATGATGATCTGATACTAAATGTCACCATATCAAAAACAATATACTCAAACCACAACATAACAGAGGTTCAGACATGTATGTGCGGGGCCCCAGACCGACAAAATGTGATCAGTCACGAAGAAGCCTTCACCAAGTTCAACTTCAATAACAAAAACATAAAGTGGGACCAAGTAAACCAAGTACTAAATGATATAAACTAGGAAGATAAACTAAGCAACACAGATCCCAACCTATGTCTAAACAGATTAACTCTGTGGCACTCAAGGTATGTTCAAGGCATATTCCTTTAAGGAAAAGGAGATGTAAACTAGAAAGAGAAAGGCACTCCCTATACAGGCGAAGGCAAAGAATAACAGAGCGGCTAAAAGACGCCAATATATCTGCAATACGTAGGGAGTCACTGGTCAGATTATTATAATCAAGAGGGAAGCGCTAAACCCGGAGGATTATACAGCGCCTGGGGGGGGGATGTGGAAGGCATTCAGGCTTAATTCGGGGAACTGGAGCACAGATCCAATTCCCTAAATCAAGAGCCCCTCACCAACATCAAGGAACCTTCCTTGAGGGGCTCACTGGTCAGAGAAACAGCAAACATCGAACTAAAGCTAAAGGAATCTTACAGGAGTCAAGAAATGCGGGAAGAACTAAAAGCCATAAATGAATTCGAAAGAAACCCAAAGTATTTCTTTTCTTGTGCCAAATCAAAGTCGAGAACAACATCCAGTATTGGGCCCCGACTTAAAAGAGATGGGTCCTACACAGATAACAGCAAGGAAATGAGTGAGCTACTCAAGTCCCAATAAGACTCGTTTTTTAGCGAGCCGCTAACCAGACAGAGTCGAAGACCCAAATGAATTTTATTATGAGAGACACCGTATTTGGTAGACACAAACCTATCTGACATTATCCTGATGCCAAATGACTTCGAAAAGGCGATAAATGACATGCCCATGCAATCTGCCCCAGGGCCAGACTCATGGAACTCAGTGTTCATCAAGAATTGCAAGAAGCCCCTATCACGTGCTCTTAACATCCTATGGAGAGGGAGCATGGACACAGGGGTCGTCCCACGGCTGCTAAAAACAACAGACATAGCCCCACTCCACAAAGGGGGCAGTAAAGCAATAGCAAAGAACTACAGACCGATAGCGCTAACGTCCCACATCATAAAAATCTTTGAAAGGCTTCTAAGAATTAAGATCGCCATTCATCTAGATACCCATCAGTTACACAACCCAGGGCAACATGTGTTTAGAGCAGGTCGCTCCTGTCTGTCCCAGCTACTGGACCACTATGACAAGGTAGTATACACAGACTTTGCAAAAGCCCTTGACAAGTGTGACCATGGTGTAATAGCACACAAAATGCGTGATAAAGGAATACCAGGAAAACTTGGCAGATGGATCTATAATTTCCTAACAAATAAAACACTCAAGAGCAAAGTCTGAGATAGCTACGGTGAAAAGCTGTTCCACAAGGCACAGTACTGGCTCCCAGTGTTCCACAAGGCACAGTACTGGCTCCCAGTGTTCCACAAGGCACAGTACTGGCTCCCAGTGTTCCACAAGGCACAGTACTGGCTCCCAGTGTTCCACAAGGCACAGTACTGGCTCCCAGTGTTCCACAAGGCACAGTACTGGCTCCCAGTGTTCCACAAGGCACAGTACTGGCTCCCAGTGTTCCACAAGGCACAGTACTCGCTCCCAGTGTTCCACAAGGCACAGTACTGGCTCCCAGTGTTCCACAAGGCACAGTACTGGCTCCCAGTGTTCCACAAGGCACAGTACTGGCTCCCAGTGTTCCACAAGGCACAGTACTGGCTCCCAGTGTTCCACAAGGCACAGTACTGGCTCCCAGTGTTCCACAAGGCACAGTACTGGCTCCCAGTGTTCCACAAGGCACAGTACTGGCTCCCAGTGTTCCACAAGGCACAGTACTCGCTCCCAGTGTTCCACAAGGCACAGTACTCGCTCCCAGTGTTCCACAAGGCACAGTACTCGCTCCCAGTGTTCCACAAGGCACAGTACTGGCTCCCAGTGTTCCACAAGACACAGTACTCGCTCCAAGTGTTCCACAAGGCACAGTACTCGCTCCCAGTGTTCCACAAGGCACAGTACTCGCTCCCAGTGTTCCACAAGGCACAGTACTCGCTCCCAGTGTTCCACAAGGCACAGTACTGGCTCCCAGTGTTCCACAAGGCACAGTACTCGCTCCCAGTGTTCCACAAGGTACAGTACTCGCTCCCAGTGTTCCACAAGGCACAGTACTCGCTCCCAGTGTTCCACAAGGCACAGTACTGGCTCCCAGTGTTCCACAAGGTACAGTACTCGCTCCCAGTGTTCCACAAGGCACAGTACTCGCTCCCAGTGTTCCACAAGGTACAGTACTCGCTCCCAGTGTTCCACAAGGCACAGTACTCGCTCCCAGTGTTCCACAAGGCACAGTACTCGCTCCCAGTGTTCCACAAGGCACAGTACTCGCTCCCAGTGTTCCACAAGGCACAGTACTCGCTCCCAGTGTTCCACAAGGCACAGTACTCGCTCCCAGTGTTCCACAAGGCACAGTACTGACTCCCAGTGTTCCACAAGGCACAGTACTGGCTCCCAGTGTTCCACAAGGCACAGTACTCGCTCCCAGTGTTCCACAAGGCACAGTACTCGCTCCCAGTGTTCCACAAGGCACAGTACTCGCTCCCATCTTGTTCCTCATCCACATATCTGACACAAACAGGGATATTAGCCACAGCGCCTTGTCTTCTTTTGCAGACGACACCCAGATTTGCAAGACTCCAGACGGACATCAACCAAATCTTTAAATGGGCCGCAGAAAACTATGAAATTCAACGATGAGAAATTTCAATTACTCCGATATGGAAAACGTGAGGAAATTAAAACTACATCGGAGTATAAAGCAAATTCCAACCACACAATAGAGCAAAGAACTAATGTAAAAGACCTGGAAGTGATCATGTCGGAAGATCTCACCTTCAAAGACCATAACATTGTATCAATCACATATATTAGAAAACTGACAGGATGGATAATGAGAACCTTCAAAACTAGGGATGCCAAGCCCATGATGACACTCTTCAGGTCGCTTGATCTATCTAGGCTGCTGGAATATTGCTGCACACTAACACTGACCTAGAAAATGTACAGAGAACCTTCACGGTATGCATAACTGCCATAAAACACCTCAATTACTGGGAACGCTTGAAGTTCCTCAACCTGTACTCCCTAGAAAACAGGCGGGAGAGATACATTATTATATACACTTGGAAAATCCTAGAGGGATTAGTACCAAACTTGCACACGAAAATCACTCCCTATGAAAGCAAAAAAACTCTACAGACGATACATTCCCTCAACGAAAAGCAGGGGTGTCACTAGCACAATAAGAGACAAAACAATAAGTGTCAGGGGCACAAGACTGTTCAACTACCTCCCAGCATACATAAGGGGGATTATCAATAGACCCCTGGCTGTCTTCAAGCAGGCGCTGGGCACAGGCACCTTAAGTCAGTACCTTACCAGCCGGGCTGTGGTTCGTACGTTGGATTACGTGCGGCCAGCAGTAACAGCCTTGTTAATCATGCCCTGATTCACCACGAGGCCTGGTCACAGACCGGGTCGCAGGGGCGTTGACCCCCGGAACCCTCTCCAGGTATACTCCCGGTATACTGTTTAATTAGCACTGAAAATGAAGGAGACAGCAGCACGCTTCTGATGTATCCAAATTTATTTAAAAAATCTCCCCCTACTTTCCCCCAACCTTCCCCCTCCTCCTCTATTCCTCCACCCCCCCACCCCTTCTTTCCCCACGTCCCCCCACTTCTTCCCCACCTTCGGAAACCCGCATCTCTATGATAATGATGGGGAGAGAATGAGGGTAGGGGGGGAGAACCCTGGGGAGGGAATGGGAGGGAAGCATCAAGCCAATGTTGGAGGGATGAATGGGTGATGGTGGTGTAAATGATGGTGATGTGATGGTGGTGCAAGTGATGGTGTGATAGTGGTGTAAGTGATGGTGGTGTAAGTGATGGTGCTGCAAGTGGTGTAAGTGATGCTGGTGTAAATGATGGTGGTGTAATATTGGCGTAAGTGGTGGTGTAAGCGATGGTGCAAGTGATGGTGCAAGTGATGGTGCAAGTGATGGTGCAAGTGATGGTATAAGTGATGGTGTAAGGGATGGTGTAAGTGGTGTAAGTGATGGTGTAAATGGTGTAAGTGATGGTGGTGTAATGGTGTAAGTGAAGTGATGGTGCAAATGATGGTATAAGTGATGGTGGTGTAAGGGATGGTGTAAGTGATGGTGTAAGGGATGGTGTAAGTGATGGTGTAAGTGATGGTGTAAATGATGGTGTAAGTGATGCTGGTGTAAGTGGTGGTGTAATGATGTTGTAAGCGGTGGTAGTGTAAGTGATGGTATAAGACTATAAGTGGTGTAAGGGATGGTGGTGTAAGTGATGGTGTAAGGAATGGCGTAAGTGATGGTGTAAGTGATGGTGTAAGTGACGGTGTAAATGACGGTGTAAGTGATGCTGGTGTGATGGTGGTGCAAGTGATGGTGGTGTAAGTGATGGTGGTGTAAATGATGGTGCTGCAAGTGATGGTGCTGCAAGTGATGGTGCTGCAAGTGATGGTGCTGCAAGTGATGCTGGTGAAAGTGATGCTGGTGTAATGGTGGTGTAAGTGATGGTGTAAGTGATACTGGTGTAATGGTGGTGTAAGTGATGGTGTAAGTATTGAGGTGTTGGTGGATTTAAAGGTCTGAAAGAAGAAACACAATATGAGGGAGAATGTAGGACACAGCACTAACACCCTGGAGGGGGGGGGGTGAAAGGGGTTGAGGGAGAGGTGCCCCCCGATCTCCAGCATAAATATTTTATGGGTATAATCAGATAACATGCCCTCATATGCTGCTGCTGCTGCTGCTGCTGCTGCTTCTGCTGCTGCTGCTGCTGCTGCTTCTGCTGCTGCTGCTGCTGTTCTGTTGCTGCTGTGCCGCTGTGATTCTGTTGTATTGCTGCTGCTACCCCTGACACCACCAGTGGAGGGGAGGGAGGGAGGGAAGGTGAAAACTGAGTCACCCTGGAAGACAATTACAGGTATATCACAGGTACATCAAGAAATAACAAGACTCCACAATAAAACAAGAGTACATTACATTGCAACAACTTTCACAACGTCTGAGAAAAGCTATTTCGAACTTAAGTTGGGACCAGAAACATCACATGTGACTGTGATATACATGTGACCTGTTTCACAGGTAATCCTGGCAGCCCTGACCTCCACGACCTGCTACATGTGTGTCTTAGTAACAAAGATATCCAGGTGTTACATCTTTCTCTCTCTCTCTCTCTCTCTCTCTCTCTCTCTCTCTCTCTCTCTCTCATCCATCACTTCCTCAACATCAACCTCTCTTATCCTTCAGAGCCACTCCAAAGATTTTTCAAGAGTTGTAATACCTCGAGTGTTACGACTGTGTGTGTGTGTGTGTGTGTGTGTGTGTGTGTGTGTGTGTGTGTGTGTGTGTGTGTGTGTGTGTGTGTGTGTGTGTGTATTTTTCTTTTTAAGAGAAAGAACAAATTTTTAGATTACCTACACAAAGAATTATTGGAATTCTGGTTTCACATAGAAAACTTTGGAACTCTTTGCCAGGCTGTAACTCAACCAGCCATCCCCTGTGTCTTCTCTCATTATTTAATATCCTGCTGGGACGATCACATCTGCTATCACCTCAGCCAGCTTTGTCTCCGTTAGCGCTATGATGTCAGGGAATGCCTCCATTATCCTTTCTATTTATTTTAAGTTTTTGACATTCAATTTAGAGGCAAGTTAGTATTATTTACTAAATTATTCTTTTGGAGTTTTTGGCATTTAAAACCAACCTGCAATCCTATGACCTTTTTATGCTGGCTTTAAGAAAAACAGTTAAACTACGAGACAGACAGTTAAGAGGATATTAAGAGACAGACTACAGACCCCAGCCCAGCCAAGTCCAGCACAGCCCACCCCAGCCCAGCCAAGTCCAGCACAGCCCACCCCAGCCCAGCAGGAAGATATATAAAAACATGATAACAGATTATTGATGTATTGCGGTTTTCATGGTTCTGATGTGTACACACACACACACACACACACACACACACACACACACACATTCTGTGTCAACCAATCTCAAATCTCTCAATCTACCTCTCAATCACTATATTTATATTTCAATTTAAATGTTTATCTCTCAAGCAACTCACTTTATATCTCTCTCAATCAATTTCTCAAATTCTCTCTCTCTCTCTCTCCAGAAAATGTTCGCCCTCAGACACTCTAATATAATGACAGGTAAATCAATAAAGATAATTACTGACGACTACCCACCTGTACCACCACACCCACCTGTACCACCACACCCACCTGTACCACCACACCCACCTGTATCATAAGGGAGAGGGAGGGATGGAGAAAAAAGAAAATATAGAGGGAAGGCGGAGGTAACTTATCACCTCACAGTCCTTATCTATCTTCCCTCTATTTTATAAAAGCCACACCTCCCTTCCTTCTACTCTCTCGCCCCATCTTTCCCATCCTCCCTTGCCCATACCTTCCTCTCTCTCTCTCTCTCTCTCTCTCTCTCTCTCTCTCTCTCTCTCTCTCTCTCTCTCTCTCTCTCTCTCTCTCTCTCTCTCTCTCTCTCTCAACTTACACCCTCCGTAATCTCTCTTTCCTTTCCTGGCACTAGGTCACTGTTCGTCCTTCCTCCGTGCTAAGGAACAGTAACACCAACTTCACTAGAGGGAGAACCTTGAAGCTACCATAGATGATGAAGCCTCAGTGAAACCCGTGATGATAACCTCATCACTTTCCATAACCCTCATAACCTCATCACGTTCCACAACCCTCACACCTCAGGCTGACACATTTCCATGAAAACTAAAAAAAATCAACGTGTTATAAATATGCCAGGAAAACAACTTTTTCCCTGAAGTATACAGTAGTTTACACGAAATATTGTTATACAGTAGTTTACAATACCGTTAGACAGTAGTTTATGAGTAATGTTAGACATAGTAGTTTATAAGTAATATTGTTAGACAGTAGTTTATAATATTATTAGACAGTAGTTTATAAGTAATATTGTTAGACACAGTAGTTTATAAGTAATATTATTAGACACAGTAGTTTATAAGTAATATTGTTAGACACAGTAGTTTATAAATAATATTGTTAGACACAGTAATTTACAATATTGTTAGACAGAGTAGTTTACAAGTAATATTGTTAGACACAGTAGTTTATAAGTAATATTGTTAAACACAGTAGTTTATAAGTAATATTGTTAGACACAGTAGTTTACAATATTGTTAGACACAGTAGTTTACAAATATTGTTAGACACAGTAGTTTACAAATAATATTGTTAGACACAGTAGTTTACAATATTGTTAGACACAGTAGTTTACAAGTAATATTGTTAGACACAGTAGTTTATAAGTAATATTGTTAGACACAGTAGTTTACAATATTGTTAGACACAGTAGTTTACAATATTGTTAGACACAGTAGTTTACAAGTAATATTGTTAGACACAGTAGTTTACAATATTGTTAGACACAGTAGTTTACAAATAATATTGTTAGACACAGTAGTTTACAAATAATATTGTTAGACACAGTAGTTTACAATACCATTAGACACAGTAGTTTACATTTAATAAGATAATGACGAGAATGCTACTGTGTAACTAGAGTAAAGGTGTTCCGTAGCTGGACTGGCAGCGCACTCAGCTCACACACTGAGGTCCAGGGGTCGATCCCCGGTACGGCTGGAAACTTTAGGACGTGTTTCCTTAAGACACCTGCTGTCCATGTTCACCTAGCAGTAAAATGGGTATCTGGGTGTTAGTGGACTGGTGTGGGTCGCATCCTGGGGACAAAGTTGACCTAATCTGCGAGAAATGCTGTGAATAACAAGGAACTTACTATATAGTAGTATGTCACTGATGTCAGCTATGGTCTGTATACCTTGTACATGTTCTTGTAAAAATAAAAATTATTATATAACAGTACACAACCCACACACGGGAAAAACTTTTGGCGACATCTCGGTCAGACTTGTACCATA
>NC_091367.1:5731404-5777413 GCF_038502225.1 Cherax quadricarinatus
TCCTCACCTAAGGGTCTAAAGTAAATTTCAGACGCATAACGAGCCTAACAAAGTTCTTGCCACAGTAAACAATGATACATCACGTAGGAAACTACAAGTTGTCACCATACCAGGAGTTTACCTGGAGAGAGTTTCGGGGGTCAACGCCCCCGCGGCCCGGTCTGTGACCAGGCCTCCTGGTGGATCAGCGCCTGATCAACCAGGCTGTTGCTGTTGGCTGCACGCAAACCAACGTACGAGCCACAGCCCGGCTGATCAGGAACTGACTTTAGGTGCTTGTCCAGTGCCAGCTTGAAGACTGCCAGGGGTCTATTGGTAATCCCCCTTATGTATGCTGGGAGGCAGTTGAACAGTCTCGGGCCCCTGACACTTATTGTATGGTCTCTTAACGTGCTAGTGACACCCCTGCTTTTCATTGGGGGGATGTTGCATCGTCTGCCAAGCATACACTCCAAACATATTTAAGTTCTACCAAAATAACAGAAGACAAATTATCCTGATAATTACTGGAGACCCTGACGTTGTGAACCTCTGCTGGTAGTGTGTAGTGCTACCCCAGGGTGCATGTAGTGCTACCCCAGGGTGCATGTAGTGCTACCCCAGGGTGCATGTAGTGCTACCCCAGGGTGCATGTAGTGCTACCCCAGGGTGCATGTAGTGCTACCCCAGGGTGCATGTGGTGCTACCCCAGGGTGCATGTAGTGCTACCCCAGGGTGCATGTAGTGCTACCCCAGGGTGCATGTAGTGCTACCCCAGGGTGCATGTAGTGCTACCCAAGGGTGCATGTAGTGCTACCCCAGGGTGCATGTAGTGCTACCCCAGGGTGCATGTAGTGCTACCCCAGGGTGCATGTAGTGCTACCCCAGGGTGCATGTGGTGCTACCCCAGGGTGCATGTAGTGCTACCCCAGGGTGCATGTAGTGCTACCCCAGGGTGCATGTAGTGCTACCCCAGGGTGGATGTAGTGCTACCCCAGGGTGCATGTAGTGCTACCCCAGGGTGCATGTAGTGCTACCCCAGGGTGCATGTAGTGCTACCCCAAGGTACATGTAGTGCTACCCCAGGGTGCATGTAGTGCTACCCCAGGGTGCATGTAGTGCTACCCCAGGGTGCATGTAGTGCTACCCCAGGGTGCATGTAGTGCTACCCAAGGGTGCATGTAGTGCTAGCCCAGGGTGCATGTAGTGCTACCCAAGGGTGCATGTAGTGCTACCCCAGGGTGCATGTAGTGCTACCCCAGGGTGCATGTAGTGCTACCCAAGGGTGCACGTAGTGCTGCCCCAGGGTGCATGTAGTGCTACCCAAGGGTACATGTAGTGCTACCCCAGGGTGCATGTAGTGCTACCCCAGGGTGCATGTGGTGCTACCCCAGGGTGCATGTAATGCTACCCCAGGGTGCATGTAGTGCTACCCCAGGGTGCATGTAGTGCTACCCCAGGGTACATATACTGCTACCCCAGGGTGCATGTAGTGCTACCCCAAGGTACATGTAGTGCTACCCCAAGGTACATGTAGTGCTACCCCAAGGTACATGTAGTGCTACCCCAAGGTACATGTAGTGCTACCCCAGGGTACATGTAGTGCTACCCCAAGGTACATGTAGTGCTACCCCAGGGTACATGTAGTGCTACCCCAGGGTACATGTAGTGCTACCCCAAGGTACATGTAGTGCTACCCCAAGGTACATGTAGTGCTACCCCAAGGTACATGTAGTGCTACCCCAGGGTACATGTAGTGCTACCCCAAGGTACATGTAGTGCTACCCCAAGGTACATGTAGTGCTACCCCAGGGTACATGTAGTGCTACCCCAAGGTACATGTAGTGCTACCCCAGGGTACATGTAGTGCTACCCCAAGGTACATGTAGTGCTACCCCAAGATACATGTAGTGCTACCCAAGGTACATGTAGTGCTACCCCAAGGTACATGTAGTGCTACCCCAAGGTACATGTAGTGCTACCCCAGGGTACATGTAGTGCTACCCCAAGGTACATGTAGTGCTACCCCAAGGTACATGTAGTGCTACCCCAAGGTACATGTAGTGCTACCCCAGGGTACATGTATTGCTACCCCAAGGCACATGTAGTGCTACCCCAAGGTACATGTAGTGCTATCCCAGGGTACATGTAGTGCTACCCAAGGTACATGTAGTGCTACCCCAGGGTACATGTAGTGCTACCCCAAGGTACATGTAGTGCTACCCCAAGGTACATGTAGTGCTACCCCAAGGTACATGTAGTGCTACCCCAGGGTACATGTAGTGCTACCCCAAGGTATATGTAGTGCTACCCCAAGGTACATGTAGTGCTTCCCCAAGGTACATGTAGTGCTACCCCAGGGTACATGTAGTGCTACCCCAGGGTACCTGTAGTGCTACCCCAAGGTACATGTAGTGCTACCCCAGGGTACATGTAGTGCTACCCCAAGGTACATGTAGTGCTACCCCAAGGTACATGTAGTGCTACCCCAAGGTACATGTAGTGCTACCCCAAGGTACATGTAGTGCTACCCCAAGGTGCATGTAGTGCTACCCCAGGGTGCATGTAGTGCTACCCCAGGGTGCATGTAGTGCAACCCCAGGGTGCATGTAGTGCTACCCCAAGGTACATGTAGTGCTACCCCAAGGTACATGTAGTGCTACCCCAAGGTACATGTAGTGCTACCCCAGGGTACATGTAGTGCTACCCCAGGGTACATGTAGTGCTACCCCAAGGTACATGTAGTGCTACCCCAAGGTACATGTAGTGCTACCCCAGGGTACATGTAGTGCTACCCCAGGGTACATGTAGTGCTACCCCAGGGTACATGTAGTGCTACCCCAGGGTGCATGTAGTGCTACCCGAAGGTACATGTAGTGCTACCCCAAGGTACATGTAGTGCTTCCCCAGGGTACATGTAGTGCTACCCCAAGGTACATGTAGTGCTACCCCAAGATACATGTAGTGCTACCCCAAGGTACATGTAGTGCTACCCCAAGGTACATGTAGTGCTACCCCAAGGTACATGTAGTGCTACCCCAAGGTACATGTAGTGCTACCCCAAGGTACATGTAGTGCTACCCCAAGGTACATGTAGTGCTACCCCAAGGTACATGTAGTGCTACCCCAAGGTACATGTAGTGCTACCCCAAGGTACATGTAGTGCTACCCCAAGGTACATGTAGTGCTACCCGAAGGTACATGTAGTACTACCCCAAGGTACATGTGCTACCCCAGGGTGCATGTAGTGCTACCCCAAGGTACATGTAGTGCTACCCCAGGGTACATGTAGTGCTACCCCAGGGTACATGTAGTGCTACCCCAAGGTACATGTAGTGCTACCCCAAGGTACATGTAGTGCTACCCCAAGGTACATGTAGTGCTACCCCAAGGTACATGTGCTACCCCAGGGTACATGTAGTGCTACCCCAAGGTACATGCAGTGCTACCCCAGGGTACATGTAGTGCTACACCAAGGTACATGTAGTGCTACCCAAGGTACATGTAGTGCTACCCCAAGGTACATGTAGTGCTACCCAAGGTACATGTAGTGCTACCCCAAGGTACATGTAGTGCTACCCCAAGGTACATGTAGTGCTACCCCAAGGTACATGTAGTGCTACCCCAAGGTACATGTAGTGCTACCCCAAGGTGGGCCCACGAGTCCTTTTCTCTTTCTGTGTCATGTCAATGACATGCCCATTACTGTTACATAGTTGACAGTACTCTCCTCGTGTCAGGAAAAAAGACCCAAAGGATATAATAAACTAGTACAAGAGGACCCCACTTATATAGCATGTTAGGTTCCAGGCTACTGTAGGGCCCTGGTTATGCAGCATGTTAGGTTCCAGGCTACTGTAGGGCCCTGGTTATGCAGCATGTTAGGTTCCAGGCTACTGTAGGGCCCTAGTTATACAGCATGTTAGGTTCCAGGCTACTGTAGGGCCCTGGTTATACAGCATGTTAGGTTCCAGGCTACTGTAGGGCCCTGGTTATACAGCATGTTAGGTTCCAGGCTACTGTAGGGCCCCTGGTTATACAGCATGTTAGGTTCCAGGCTACTGTAGGGCCCTGGTTATACAGCATGTTAGGTTCCAGGCTACTGTAGGGCCCTGGTTATACAGCATGTTAGGTTCCAGGCTACTGTAGGGCCCTGGTTATGCAGCATGTTAGGTTCCAGGCTACTGTAGGGCCCTAGTTATACAGCATGTTAGGTTCTGGGCTACTGTAGGGCCCTGGTTATACAGCATGTTAGGTTCCAGGCTACTGTAGGGCCCTGGTTATACAGCATGCTAGGTTCCAGGCTACTGTAGGGCCCTGGTTATACAGCATGCTAGGTTCCAGGCTACTGTAGGGCCCTAGTTATACAGCATGTTAGGTTCCGGGCTACTGTAGGGCCCTGGTTATACAGCATGTTAGGTTCCAGGCTACTGTAGGGCCCTGGTTATACAGCATGTTAGGCTCCAGGCTACTGTAGGGCCCTGGTTATACAGCATGTTAGGTTCCAAGCTATTGTAGGGCCCTGGTTATACAGCATGTTAGGTTCCAGGCTACTGTAGGGCCCTAGTTATACAGCATGTTAGGTTCCAGGCTACTGTAGGGCCCTGGTTATACAGCATGTTAGGTTCCAGGCTACTGTAGGGCCCTGGTTATACAGCATGTTAGGTTCCAGGCTACTGTAGGGCCCTAGTTATACAGCATGTTAGGTTCCAGGCTACTGTAGGGCCCTGGTTATACAGCATGTTAGGTTCCAGTCTACTGTAGGCCCCTGGTTATACAGCATGTTAGGCTCCAGGCTACTGTAGGGCCCTGGTTATACAGCATGTTAGGTTCCAGGCTACTGTAGGGCCCTAGTTATACAGCATGTTAGGTTCCAGGCTACTGTAGGGCCCTGGTTATACAGCATGTTAGGTTCCAGGCTACTGTAGGGCCCTAGTTATACAGCATGTTAGGTTCCAGGCTACTGTAGGGCCCTGGTTATACAGCATGTTAGGTTCCAGGCTACTGTAGGGCCCTAGTTATACAGCATGTTAGGTTCCAGGCTACTGTAGGGCCCTGGTTATACAGCATGTTAGGTTCCAGGCTACTGTAGGGCCCTGGTTATACAGCATGTTAGGCTCCAGGCTACTGTAGGGCCCTAGTTATACAGCATGTTAGGTTCCAGGCTACTGTAGGGCCCTGGTTATACAGCATGTTAGGTTCCAGGCTACTGTAGGGCCCTAGTTATACAGCATGTTAGGTTCCAGGCTACTGTAGGGCCCTGGTTATACAGCATGTTAGGTTCCAGGCTACTGTAGGGCCCTGGTTATACAGCATGTTAGGCTCCAGGCTACTGTAGGGCCCTGGTTATACAGCATGTTAGGTTCCAGGCTACTGTAGGGCCCTAGTTATACAGCATGTTAGGTTCCAGGCTACTGTAGGGCCCTGGTTATACAGCATGTTAGGTTCCAGGCTACTGTAGGGCCCTAGTTATACAGCATGTTAGGTTCCAGGCTACTGTAGGGCCCTGGTTATACAGCATGTTAGGTTCCAGGCTACTGTAGGGCCCTAGTTATACAGCATGTTAGGTTCCAGGCTACTGTAGGGCCCTGGTTATACAGCATGTTAGGTTCCAGGCTACTGTAGGGCCCTAGTTATACAGCATGTTAGGTTCCAGGCTACTGTAGGGCCCTGGTTATACAGCATGTTAGGTTCCAGGCTACTGTAGGGCCCTAGTTATACAGCATGTTAGGTTCCAGGCTACTGTAGGGCCCCTGGTTATACAGCAGATTAGGTTCTTGGTTACTGCTGTAAAGCAAAACACAGCTGTAAAGTGAAACATAGCCATTTTTCACTTTCAAAGACATATAAAAGCCTGATAACATGTTAACACTATCATATATTAAGTGAGCAATAGAACTAGGCCTAAAAAATGCACATACAGTACACACATTATTTACCTTAAAATGTTTTCGTCCATAGCTTACTGTGAGTGGTGAATACGTACATTTATTGCAGGAAGTCTGAATAAATTAAAGATGGGAATAACTGAAAACCACTGCATTAGCAAAATGCTGTAAAGTGAAGCACTGTAAAGCGGGGCCCTCCTATACTATTACTCAACTCAGGAAAAATACAGAAGCCAAATTATTTGGCTCAAAAGTATACCGTGTAGTGGGGAACCGTCTCAACAGTAACTATACTGAAATATCTGGCAATGTCATAGGTGAATTATAATGAATTAATCTTTTTCTTATTTTTTTTTTTAACGCAGTGGGCGTCTCCCACTGTGACCCAAATAGAAAAATGAAAGTTTTTCTTTTTACATTTAGTAATTTTTACAGAAGGGGTTACTAGCCCCTCAATATAATGAATAATGTAGCAGAAAAAAAAGCAAATGCCAGGTTAAAGCTGCTCTAGTTAAAAAAAGGCACAGTGTCTAGGTACTGAGGTTGGCAGCACACTAAGTCTATGGAGATTCTTCTTCTTCTTTATGTACTCCGCTATTACATAAAAGATGAAAAACAGACTACAAATTACCCAGAATATGATGGAGAGATTAATCCTGGAGTTGGGACCAAGAGAACAGGTAGGCCAGGATGAATTGCAAGATCTAGACGACATTTTTAACATGGCAAACAGAGTAAATCAACTGAAACTCAACCATGTACACAAAACCAGTGTCCATAATATCCTGATGCAAATTTTGTGAAGGTTAGGAAGCATGGCCAGTATGGTACCAGGGAAGGTGAACTATTATGTAGTACTCACAGTGGGTGGCTAGGCTTCAAACACCCACCTAGTAAACAATGGTTTGGAAAACTAACAAGTTGATAAATGAGACACTTATGCAACATTCTTCAGGCCAATGCAGAGAAAAAATGTTTTACTTGATCACGTCAAAACCAGTCCAACATACCCTTCTACCCCACCAACACACACACTTCTGCCCCTCCAACACCCCCTCCTGCCCCCTCCCCATTTATTTTATACATTTTCAAAAGCCCCCCGGGTTATGCAGAGCATAACTTGTCAGTTTTGTAAAACATTATTACAATGAATGAAAAATGCTGAACTTGAACCCTGTATAGTGTCTGGTGCGGTGTGGACAAACGTGACATAGGCTGTGTGCCCAATATTACACGACAGTCTCGTGTGTTAGTTATGTTGCTTTAATCTTATTAATACTAAAAGTTACCATATATGCTGTATGCATTACTCAGCAGCAATTTTTGAACATTTCCTGCATACACACATTTTTTTTTTTTTGTCAAATCCCAGAATGGGTGGGGTTCGATCCCATGACAAGCGAGTCTTAAAATTCACAGGTCTGTGAGTTTAAGAACTCACGTGCCACGGGATCAAACCCCACCTGTTTTGTAATTTGTTTGCACATATATCTATTTTTACATTTTAGGATAGGTCAGGATACATCAACCCATAAAAATGTATGTGTGACCCCATGCAACACGTACAGCAGGGCAGTGTGTGGAGGAACCACTGGGAGCACCAGGGAAGGAAGGCAAAGCCCTCATAATCTCCACATAATACCACAGCTTCAAGACAAGTCCCCTGGACCACTGCCATCCACACTGGCACTCCTTAAGATCTTCCTACAAAAACATTTTGGAGCCACCCGTGTTGAACCCAGGAGACATTGAAATCAGCATGGCTTCTGTGTGTGGTGCAAGGATTGGCTGAGTCATTAGATAAGTAACTCTAAAGCATCAACTCAGTTCCATAGGTACAATTTTAGGAAAAATGAATCATTGCACTGAACTTAATCAGGCAGCTGCTACCAAGACGAGTTATGCAACTAGACTAAAATAATTCAAAGTGAAATAAAGCACAATAAACAACCACAAGATAATACTTTATATTTATCAACCAATACATGTATATGCTTTTTAACCCTCACAAATTCCATAAAAGTTGGATATCTAAATGCCATTTTCTCATTTTCTGTAAAAGTATTTGATACAGTGTACTTTTAACAAATATTAATTATAAAAAGTTCTGGTTGTGAGGCATACAGCTACTGCATCATACACTGAAGCAGTACAATGAAACAGAGATAATAAATAATCAAAACAACAATCTATTTCCATAAATCAATCCAAAATTTTGCATGTCAGCACAAAGGGGGGAAAGAGTGCCAAGGGGAGGAGAGAGTGGCACTCCCAGCATGCCAGGCTGGCTTGTCTATCTTATCTAATCAACCTTGCTTATCTCTCCTGTCATTTTGCTCACACTGCTGCTTGTTACCCCACTCCAGCTCCCCCACCCCGCCTAACCCTTACAATAACTCTACCATATTCATGTCAGATATATTGTCATGTTCAAGTACAAATAAGAAATATTTACTTCCATTTACTTTGCTAATACAGTTTATGGACATGTAGTACCATCAACAACTGTACTTACATGTGTAGACAGGAGTACCTGTGCAATATAAATAAAGTTCTGATAATACAAACCTCGGAGAGAACTTACAACACTATTCAAACTGAAAAATTTAGATTTAAAAAGAGAATACATAGGAAAGTATTGGCCTGACAGTCAAACTCCCAAGAACCTTCGATAGAGAAATTACTTTGGAAAGATTTCAAAACTAGGATTGACAAATACTACATGAATGGGTGTAGCAGGCCAGTAGGCCTGCTAGAGTGCTCCTCCCTTCTTGAGCAGGTGTGAGTTGGACCTGCCTAGCATGAGCCAGTAGGCCTGTTGCAGTGCTCCTTCTTTCTTGTGTTCCTATGTTTTACGAGTGGAAACTGCTGCGAGTGAATAGAATGGTCCTCAAGATGGACGCGTTTCCTTGCACTATTGCTCCTGTCCATGTACAGTATCAGTAAATAAAAACTGTACTATACCTGGGTATTAATCAAATGTTCTAGTCTTCATCCTTATATAGAGCTTAGCTTTGAAATAAGCTGAGGAAGGATAACCTCTAAATTCAATAGAGTTAAAAAAAAAAAAAAGTAACGATTCTCACTTGCTCTGTAGAACATGGAGTACAAGGGTAACCCGTCACTACTGTAGGTCTAGGTAATTCCTGGGAATTTAACTCGAATCATTTTCATTCCCAGTATTTCAGTCCTCGTAACCTAACCTAACAAGCCTTAACCTAGCCAAACTTACCTTAACCTAGCTTAACATTCCTTAACCTAACCAAACTTACCTTAACCTAGCCTAACATGCCTTACCCTAAGCAAACTTACCTTAACCTAGCCTAACATGCCTTAACCTAATCAAACTTACCTTATCCTAACCTTACATATCTTACTCTAACTAAACCTGACAAACTACCCTAAGCTAACTACCATACCTAGCCGATTCCAAGTAAGCCTACCCTACCCTGCTATTATTTTTCAGACTTTTAATCAGTGTTTAAAAAAAGTGGAAATGGAAAATGCCAAGAGTCAAATAATAGAGTTAAATTCCCAGTCACCCATTTTACAACTGAAAGTAACTCACCTGTTGGTTGAGATGATCCTGCCAGCCTTGCTTATTTTTCTGCTGTGGCTGAAGGTGGTGGTTGTGAGACTCAGAGTTATGGAGGCCATCTGCCCACTCATGGTTGAGGGTGTGGTTTTGTGTTGAGAGAGAGTCACCAGCCTCCCAACCCCACTCAGAGCTCTTCTCTTTCAGAGCCCTGAGCTCATCCTGTAAGATCAAATTACTCACATTATTATTATTATTATTATTATTATTATTATTATTTATAACACATCGGTGGCCCAAAATGAAAGAAAAACCAAATCATAATCATAACCCAATGCTAAACTAGTAAGGGTCATACAGCGATACTCTTCTCATACAAGTAGTGTATGTAGCAGCAGATACAATTTACCTTTAAAATGATACAGTAATGGTCTAGGACCGAACCTTCAGCTAAACATTTATCACCAGTTTAAAGGTTAACAGTGAATTGTTTCAGCCATGGCAATGTGACTTTTATTAATTTATGTGATTGCTTTAATCAGAAAAAGAGCTAAACCCATAGGGAATTTATGAGGGAATGGGATCAAGAGCTCCACACCAGCATCAAGGTACAGTGGACCCTCGACTAATGCTATTAATCCGTTCCTGAGAGCTCATCGTTAGTCAAAATAATCGTTAGTCAAGTTAATTTTCCCCATAAGAAATAATGGAAATCAAATTAATCCGTGCAAGACACCCAAAAGTACAGTGGACCCCCGCTTAACGATCACCTCCCAATGCGACCAGTTATGTAAGTGTATTTATGTAAGTGCGTTTGTACGTGTATGTTTGGGGGTCTGAAATGGACTAATCTACTTCACAATATTCCTTATGGGAACAAATTCGGTCAGTACTGGCACCTGAACATACTTCTGGAATGAAAAAATATCGTTATCCGGGGGTCCACTGTATTGAAAAAAAAAAATTTTAACACATGAAATATTAATTTTAATACACACAAACTGAAGAAGACATGCACAGTTACATGACACTTACCTTTATTGAAGATCTGGTGATGATTGATGGGATGGGAAGAGGGGAGTGTGTTGATGGTCTTAGTGTTTAGAAGGGGAATCCCCTTCCATTAGGACTTGAGGTGGCAAGTCCTTTTTCGGGGTTACTTCCCTTCTTTTAATGCCACTAGGACCACCTTGAGAGTCACTGGACCTCTGTCGCACAACATATCTGCCCATAGAGGCCTGTACCTCCCGTTCCTTTATGACATTCCTAACGTGTTTCACAACATTGTCATTGTCACCATTAAACACTTGTTCAGGTTTCAGTCCTTCACTGTCTATGTACTCCTTGAATTCCTGCACATATTTTTCAGCTGCTTTTTGGTCCAAACTGGCAGCCTCACCATGCCTTATCACACTATGTATGCCACTACGATTCTTAAATCTCTCAAACCAACCTTTGCTGGCCTTAAATTCACTCACATCACCACTAGTTGCTGGCATTTTTCTAATTAAATCGTCATGCAACTTCCTAGCCTTTTCACATATGATCGCTTGAGAGATGCTATCTCCTGCTATCTGTTTTTCGTTTATCCATACCAATAACAGTCTCTCAACATCTTCTATCACTTGTGATCTCAGTTTCGAAAACATAGTTGCACCTTTGGCAAGAACAGCTTCCTTGATTGCCGTTTTCTTGGCCACAATAATAGCGATGGTTGATTGGGGTTTTGTGTACAGCCTGGCCAGCTCGGAGACATTCACTCCACTTTCATACTTAGCAATGATCTCTCTCTTCATATCCATAGTAATTCTCATCCTTTTTGCTGTAGGGCTGGCACTAGAAGTTTTCTTGGGGCCCATGGTGACTTATTTTGCAGGTGCAATCACTAAAAAGGCTGTGATAATATGAAATGTTCCGATTGTATGCTTGGAAGCGACCGCGGTGGCTGGCTGGCTTGTAAACACTGGCCAGAAGTGGACGCGTCTGACAGACGGAAGGAATAGTGTTGGTCGAGTTTTTTAACGCTAATCGAGGCAAAATTTTTGCGATAAATATATCACTAGTCAGATTTATCGTTAATCGATGCCATCGCTGGTCGAGGGTCCACTGTATTTCCCTTGAGATGCCAAAACTTTTAAATAAACTGTATTGATCATTCTCTTTAACCAATGCTAAAGAAAAAAAATTTGTGTTGCATTATCATTCTTAATGACACATTTCTGTCTAAAAGTACAACAAACAAAACTGAAATAAAGATGGATTATTCTATTATATTCATGGGGAAAGCACAAAAGAAAAATAGGACTCTTACAACACCTTGGGAATGGGAGGTAATCAGATTTGATTCATGGAAAAGGAGAATACCTCCAGTTCCTTAGATCAAGAAAGCATGAACCGAGCTCTTAAAAAAATGGCAATGAATTCATTTACTAACATTTCAACATTGCAAAACAACTTCAAAGAACTTAATGTATTTTCTCTCATCTAGTTGCTACATAGTACTTGTGAGATTTAGCACACATTAATATACTGTATAATTCACTGACGTTATTTTTCCTGTTTTCACTGTCCTTGATGGTAGTAAAGATATCTTGTAGTTACCCCTTTCCTTCCTCTGATCAAACCTGATTATTCCCATCCCTCCCATTGCCAGGCACTGTATAACCCATAAGGGTTTAGCACTTCCCAAGAGTACATAAAACTGCCTCTCATCGCTTAATGACGGAGTTCCATTCCTATGACCATGTCAGTAAACGAATTCATCACTAAGTGAGGAGCATACTAAAATGGTAGTGGGATTGTGTCAGTCATCTTTGACATTGTTTTAATGTCACCTTTGCATCATTTATAACATTTCTGGTATATTTTTAAATGTTTATACAGTAGTGTACTGTATACTGTAATAAACATAATAGAGGAAATCAGCTCTAATATACATCACTTGGGTATGCATACTGATCAGAGAGCCCATCGCAAGTCTGAGTCGTCAGTAAACGAGTACGTCGTTAAGTGAGGAGAGGCTGTACTACTGAAATTCTTTCAATCTTTTATTTATGAAGGGATTCAGGAAACTGGTTAGCCAAACTTGCGTCTTGGAGGTGGGACGTACAGTGCCTGCACTCTGAAGGAAGGGTGGGGGTGCTGTAGTTAAAGGGTTATCAGACAAGTGATGTTAGTACACTTCTGGGAAGACAGTAATTGAATGATGGTAAAAGTGTTTCTTCCTTTAGAGGGTACCCTACCTCTTGCGAAAATTTTTACTTTTACGCGATCAGTCACCTCTTACGACACGCATGGCTTATGGATTCTTCTCCACTTTCCCATGGAACTGAGTATTCTATTCTTATTATATATTCATTCAAAAGTGCTAACCCACATGGGATCATTTAGCACCCAGGAAATGGGAGGCAATCAGGTTTAATCCAAGGAAAAGAAGAGTAGCTCCAATTCTTTTGATTAACCCTTTGAGGGTTTTCGTCGTACTAGTACGTCTTACGCGTAGGGGTTTTTGACGTACTAGTACTCATAAATTCTAGCGACCTCAAATCTAGTGGGAGAAAGCTGGTAGGCCTTCATATGAAAGAATGGGTCTATGTGGTCAGTGTGCACAGTCTAAAAAAAATCCTGCAGCACACGGTGCATAATGAGAAAAAAAAAACTTTTTCCATTTTTTTTTAATAAATCAGCGACTTTGCAGTGTATTTTCTTATAGTATTTATTGTTGTATTCTAGTTTTCTTGGTCTCATTTTATAGAATGGAAGACATATTACTGAAATTGAGATGATTTTGACTGGTTTTACAATGAAAGGTGCCTTGAAATTGAGTTCAAAGTAGCAGAAATGTTCGATTTTTACCAAACTTCAAAAGTAAACAAATCGTGCCAAGCGTGCAATACACATCAACTGGTGAGTCTAATATTCTTTCACAAGTGCACCAATAATATTTATACCATTTTTTACACTAATGCAGTAGTCTGCATAACAGTAAATCTTATATTTTTTGTGAGAATAAAAATTCAAAGTGGAAAGCAAAAGAATATAAGAGGGGCCTTGAGACGTGACTAATGACTAGAGGAAATGTCATTTTAGTGCCAGGAATGTCTTTCTTGTTTATTCTGGACCCTATTCCGAAATTGGCATCTTTTGAAATTTGTGTGAAATTGGCAAAATTGCTAAATTCTGACCACTGTACTGGATAGTTGAATTTATAAATGGGTGGTTTCTTGCACCCATTCGATAGAAAAAATGGAGTTCTAGCGAAATATTCATGTTTTTTGTCGACTAGTACAGTGAAATTGGCCGAAAATGGGGCTCAAAGTGGGCAAAATCGCCGATCCGTAAACATCGCCGAGACCGCTAACTTTGCGAGAGCATAAGTCCGTAAGTTTTCTATCAAATTCCAAACTTTTGGTGTCGTTATGATCGGGAAAAGATTCTCTATCTTTTCATAAGAGAAAATATTTTTTTTTTTTTTTTAAATTTGGCCGACCCTGAGAACGAGTTTCGGAGAGGGCCTGTCGACCCTCAAAGGGTTAAGAGCCCTTTACCATCATGGCATCCATATGTAGGGTACCCACACCTAGGCACCCCCTAAGTTTTCCTTGAGAGATACATCATCCAGAGTAAGTTATTTCTAGTTTGGCTAGTTTGGTTTCAGCTGGACTTGCTAGGCTAGGTTTATTTTCATGTAAGGTATTCATCAGTTATCGTGTGACCACACCCCATCTGCATGTCTATCTGTGACATCTCTACATTCATTTGCATATCTATTGCAAAACTGCCATAATTGTGTATATCAAACTGAATTATCTGCCAGTGAAATTTATAGCTTTAAGGTATTTGCATATGAATCTATTTGCCATCTAAATATACAGTCATCTATTGATTTACAGAGGGGCTGGCTATTGAGTGCATGAGCGAGTGATAGGTATGAAAGAGTATAAGTGGAGTGAGAGTCACATGTTTCTTCTTGAGTAACTACTAACAGTGGAAATCAGTGCCAATAGACACTGTATCCACATCCACTGCCCAAGACTCTTCAACTTTCTACAGTTCTACCAGCAAATATAAAAAATATTGCAGAAACAGATGAAGGCTTTCAATAGGAAACTGGGAATAGTCCTATAGGAAATGCCAATTCAGCCAGATTGTAGTGGCTAAGTAGGCTTGCAGGCTGCTGGCAGCAACAGTCTGGTTGAAGATAAGAGATAAGATTTCGTTCGGATTTTTAACCCCGGAGGGTTAGCCACCCAGGATAACCCAAGAAAGTCAGTGCGTCATCGAGGACTGTCTAACTTATTTCCATTGGGGTCCTCAATCTTGTCCCCCAGGATGCGACTCACACCAATCGACTAACACTCAGGTACCTATTTGCTGCTAGGTGAACAGGACAACAGGTGTAAGGAAACACGTCGAAATGTTTCCACCCACCGGGAATCGAACCCGGGCCCTTCGTGTGTGAAGCAGGAGCTTTAGCCACCAGGCCACTGGGCCACCAACTAAAAAAATCTGCCCTCAGGTCAGACTGAAAAAGCAGAACTCTTGGTATCAGTCATGGGTATGGTATTTAGCACATACGAGGATACAGGTATGTATGTATTAGAAAATATGTATCGTTAAGAGGTAAAAATGTACAGCGACTTTCATAAATGGGGGAGGTGGAAGTATTGAGGGACAACCTCCTACCCTACCAATATTACGGTCTATAGTCCCTCACCAGGGGCTAGTAACCCCTTCTCCTGTATAAATTACAGCCTCTCCTCGCTTAACGATGGAGTTCCGTTCCTAAGACCATGTCGTTAAACGAATTCGTTGCTAAGTGAGAAGCATACTATAATGGTAGTGAGTTTGTGTCAACCATCTTTAATATTGTTTTAATGTCACCTTTGCACCATTGATAACATTTCTGGTATGTTTTTAAATGTTTATACTGTAGCGTACTGTATACTGAAATAAACAGAACAGAAGAAATCAGCTCTAATATACATTATTTAGGTATGAATACTCATCAGAGAGCCCGTCATAAGTCTGAGGTGTCGGTAAACGAGTACGTTGCTAAGTGAGAAGAGGCTGTACTAAATGTAAAAAAGGAAAACTTTCACTGTTCTCTTTTAGGTCACCCTTCCTCAGTGGGAGACAACTGGTAAGTTAAAAAACAAGGTTCCCCACCAATGATTTAGTCTACTCCAAAGATGTAGCCAACCATTACCCCTTGATGCCATAGCCTATTATTATTACAATCATGGAGGATGAACTAAATCCATTAGGGTCCTACAAAGCAAGGAGAATGAGAGGTAATCAGACTTGATCAGAGGAAGGGATGGGCAACACCAATTCCTTGGATCAAGAGCTGCCCTTCAATATCAAAGTACCCTCCTTGAAAAGACATGCAGCTTGTGAGAAGGCATTGTGCATGCGTACTTCACGTTGTTGCAGCTGCTGGCGGAGAAGGTTGACCTGGTGAGCACTGTGCAGGTTGGAAGCTTGCAGTCGCTCCTCCACCTCCGCTTGACTCCGCTTACATTCCTCAACCTAGAACAAGCAGAAACTTCTCTGAACACACGCCTCACAATTTAACCTGAGTTACAATAATAAAATGACTAAAGGCATAAAAAATGTCACACTTCATAACCGAGTTAAAAATATTATTATTCTATTACAATCATGGAGCAACACCAAACCCATAGGAGTCACAAAGCCCCTGAGGAGTGAACAGCAATCATGTTCAGTCCAAGTTCTGCCACTCCCCTCCCTATACCTACTGTATACTGGGAAAGATTAGATAGTCTTTACCACATGATGACAAACAAGGCATGTAACAAATATAAAAACACTGCATGAAACCACATATTATTTATAAAATCTAAGCATATACCGGTAATATTATCAAGTCACCGAGGAGTTTGTCATCCTGGGTACCTTAACTGAAGCAGCACCTTCAATATGTCATTGTCACATTATTATTTTTTTTTTTAACACATCAGCCATTTCCCATGGAGGCAGGGTGACCCAAAAAAGAAGAAACACTTTCATTATCACTCACTCCATCACTGTCTTGCCAGAGGCGTGCCATTACAACAGTTCAAGCACTGCAACATATCTCCACCCCTCCTATTATTATTATTATTATTATTATTATTATTATTATTATTACACTAATGGAAAAGCACTAAATCCTTAGGGAGTATGAGGTACAGTAATTAGGTTTATTACTGTCACAGACTCTTAACTGCTTTTACAACGATACATGATAGTTTGCCCAGAGTACACTGCAAAACATTGAGTAGCAACAGCTTCAAAAGATACTTTTATCTAATATTTATACTGCAACAGGGAAATTTCCTGCCCAATGAATCACCTACAATGTCAAGTTTTTCAAGGCGTTTCCTTAAATCATTATCAAATCTCCTGTCACTGCTGATAATATGACCCAGATAGATTAAGTGTAACACCAAGGTGTGAGAGGAGTCATCAAATTTGGCAGTTAACATAATTAACTTAAAAGATTTCATACGATGGATGATCATGCACTTCATTTTGACTGAGTTATACTGTATATTATGCAATATTTAACTGCAGAAGTTGACAAACAGTACTACAAGATAAAGGCAGTACCACAAGATACAAACAGTACCACAAGATACAAACAGTACCACAAGATACAAACAGTACCACAAGATACAAACAGTACCACAAGATACAAACAGTACCACAAGATACAAACAATACCACGAGATACAAATAGTACACCACAAGATACAAACAGCACATCACAAGATACAGATACAAATAAGGAGAGGCTGTCTACTCACACTACAGAATATACAGCAGATCTCTCTGACGAATCAGTGGGAATAAATTTATACCCTGGAAACTAAGTTAAATCCAATTAGACTAACAGTGCCTTCTTATCAAGAATTAACCTCAAAATGAGTTTGCTGGAAAGCCAAATGAACTAAAATTGCAATGTAAATTGGACAATATCTTGGTCCAAGCTGGGCCATTGTCTGAACCAAGATGGACCAAATTATCAAAAGATATACCTTGATATAGCTTTAATGAGTTTTAAATTCTACTCCATCAGCCTGGTGCTAGGTCAGGCTTATGGTTCGTAAAAGAACAAAAAAGCACAATACTGTGACTGAACCAATACACAAATAACCTGCACATAGGACAGAGGTATCAACAATGTTTTGGTCCAAGTCAGACCAAAACATCGCTGCAAGCTTCTCTCTCCTGTGTGCTGATTACTATTTGTGTATTATGGGTTCATTGCTAATAGTTGCCACCTTGGTACTGTGACTTTTAAGTATGAAAATGCATTAGCATAACCAAGGGCTTTCTGCATGCACAACCAAATGTCACCCATCACTGTACAATTATTATTATTATTATAATCATAACTAAGCACTAAACCCACAAGGGTCATACAATGCTCTCATCACTGTATAAATACAGTGGTACCCCGAGTTTCATACAAAATTCGTTCCAGAAGGCTGTTCAAGTGCCGTTACCAAACAAATTTGTTCCCATAAGGAATAACGTAAATTAGATTAGCCCATTTCAGACACCCAAAAATACACTTACAATAATACACTTGCATAACTGTTCGAGTTGGGAGCTGTACGAAACTCAGGGCACCACTGTATTGTATCATGTGGAAATAAATGTTTGACTTAGCTACTTTCACTTCCACCTACAATACAATTTTTATTTTCTTTTTAAAGGTTACAATGTGTGATTTACATTTTATAATATGTGGGCCATGGCCTGGTGGCTGAAGCTTTTGCTTCACATGGTGAGGTGTCTGGGTTTGATTCCCAGCTAGGGTTGAAACATTAGGCATGTTTCCTTACACCGGTTATCTATGTTCACCTATCAGTAAAAAATGGGTACCTGGGTGTTAATCGACTGGTGTGGGTCACATCCTGGGACAAAATTGACCTAATTTGCTCGAAATGCTCTGCATAACAAAGGGCTTTCTATATAGTAGCATGTGGTTGATGTCAGCTATGGTCTGTATACCTTGTACATGTACTTGTAGAAATAAAGATATTATTATTATTAATATTTTGAAGTACAAAGAAAGCCACTAACTTGCCTGAGCACTTCTGATGAATCACTTCAATTATACTCCTAATTGTCATCAACACAAATTGAACAATTATCTCAATCTCAATTCGTTCCCTGGCTTTATTTTCCATTTTCACAATGGGCTATTTCCCCACCCCTCAACCCCTTTTTTTATCATCTCACTTTCTTCTCAACCACTCTCCCCCCTCTCCCCTCTATTCAACTTACCCTTACCTCACAATCCCATTCAACAGCACCCCTACTTCACCTCAACCCCATCCCCACTCCACCTCAACCCCATCCCCACTTCACCTCAACCCCATCCCCACTCCACCTCAACCCCATCCCCACTCCACCTCAACCCCATCCCCACTCCACCTCAACCCCATCCCCACTCCACCTCAACCCCATCCCCACTCCACCTCAACCCCATCCCCACTCCACCTCAACCCCATCCCCACTCCACCTCAACCCCATCCACACTCCACCTCAACCCCATCCCCACTATCACAACCTTCACCCCAACCTATCCCAGCCCCACTGCTTATCTCGACCATTCAACCCACCCCCACTCCACCTCATCCCCATCCCCACTCCACCTCAACCCCATCCCCACTCCACCTCAACCCCATCCCCACTATCACAACCTACACCCCAACCTATCCCAGCCCCACTGCTTATCTCGACCATTCAACCCACCCCCACTCCACCTCAACCCCATCCCCACTCCATCTCAACCCCATCCCCACTATCACAACCTTCACCCCAACCTATCCCAGCCCCACTGCTTATCTCGACCATTCAACCCACCCCCACTCCACCTCAACCCCATCCCCACTCCCACTCAACCCCATCCCCACTCCATCTCAACCCCATCCCCACTATCACAACCTTCACCCCAACCTATCCCAGCCCCACTGCTTATCTCGACCGCCCCCCACTCCACCTCAACCCCATTCCCACTCCATTTCAACCCCATCTGCACTATCACAACCTTCACCCCAACCTATCCCAGCCCCACTGCTTATCTCGACCATTCAACCCACCCCCACTCCACCTCAACCCCATCCCCACTCCACCTCAACCCCATCCCCACTCCATCTCAACCCCATCCCCACTATCACAACCTTCACCCCAACCTATCCCAGCCCCACTGCTTATCTCGACCATTCAACCCACCCCTATTCCACCTCAACCCCATCCCCACTCCACCTCAACCCCATCCCCACTTCATCTCAACCCCATCCCCACTATCACAACCTTCACCCCAACCTATCCCAGCCCCACTGCTTATCTCGACCATTCAACCCACTCCCACTCCACCTCAACCCCATCCCCACTCCATCTCAACCCCATCCGCACTATCACAACCTTCACCCCAACCTATCCCAGCCCCACTGCTTATCTCGACCATTCAACCCACCCCCACTCCACCTCAACCCCATCCCCACTCCACCTCAACCCCATCCCCACTCCATCTCAACCCCATCCCCACTATCACAACCTTCACCCCAACCTATCCCAGCCCCACTGCTTATCTCGACCATTCAACCCACCCCCCTTCCACCTCAACCCCATCCCCACTCCACCACAACCCCATCCCCACTCCATCTCAACCCCATCCCCACTATCACAACCTTCACCCCAACCTATCCCAGCCCCACTGCTTATCTCGACCATTCAACCCACTCCCACTCCACCTCAACCCCATCCCCACTCCATCTCAACCCCATCCCCACTATCACAACCTTCACCCCAACCTATCCCAGCCCCACTGCTTATCTCGACCATTCAACCCACCCCCACTCCACCTCAACCCCATCCCCACTATCACAACTTTCACCCCAACCTATCCCAGCCCCATAGCTTATCTCGACCATTCAATCCCCCCCACTCCATAAGCCTTACCCCCATTTTCACTCCCCCCCCCCCCGCCACCTTGCATAAACAACACAAACGGACATCCGCTACCACCCAAGGCTAACTTCCGGCACCCTCCCTCCCTCCATTCTTCCCTCCCTGCCTCCATCCATTCCTTCTTCCCTCCATTCTTCCCTCCCTGCCTACATCCATCCATCCATCTCTCCATTCTTCCCTCCCACCTCCATTCTTCCCTCCCTGCCTCCATCCATCCCTCCCTCCCTCCATTCTTCCCTTCCTGCCTCCTTCCACTCCTCTTTCTCCCTCCCTGCCTCCTTCCACTCCCCTCCCTCTCTCCTTCCATCCCTCCCTCCCTGCCTCCTTCCACTCCCCTCCCTCTCTCCTTCCATCCCTCCCTCCCTGCCTCCTTCCACTCCCCTCCCTCCCTCCCTGCCTCCTTCCACTCCCCTCCCTCCCTCCCTCCATTCTTCCCTCCCTCCTTCCATCCCTCCCTTTCTTCATTCTCTTTTTCCCCATTATTTTTTTTCACTTTTCTATCTCCCTCTTTCTCTTACTTTCCCTTCCGTCTTTCACTTTATTTTCCCTCTGTCCTGTTCCTCTTTTTCTCTTTCACTTATTATATCTCGTTCTTTTTCTTACTCCTCTCTCTCTTCTGCTCTCTCTTTCTCTTACTTCTTTTTCACTAGTCACCCCCTTTCTTCCCCTTTCTCTTACCCCTCCCTCCATCTTTTATTCTCCCTTCCTCCCTCCTTTCTCTTACTCTCCCTGAGAGACAATCACATTACAATAAATAAGTTTTTATAAACTCTATGGAAAATACAAGCCACATTTTGTCGACAATTTTTCTAGTATAGTAAGTATACCTGGAGTCTACTAGAAGCCTACCTGGAGTCTATTTCAGGAGACTCGCCACCCCCATAGCCAAATCCTAGACCAGAACTACCAGTTACTAGCCTGATCAACCAGACTGTTGATGCCAGTTGCATGTAGCCCAACATACTACAGTATATGTACCACAGCCAGGCCAATCAGGAACTAACTTCAGGAACCTAAGCTCCCTCTTAAAGACAGTTAAATGCTGTTGGTAATTCCCTTATGCACAAAGGCAGGGTGGTGAAGAGTCTTGGTCCCTTTGCATTTACTGAGCTCTTTCTCTTAGTATACCAACTGTGTCCCTGCTTTTCACTGGAGGTATCCTGCACTGTCTGCTAACCTCTTGCTTTCATAGGCAGTGATTTCAGTGTACAGGTTAATAAAGATAAAGATTTTATTTCTTTGCAATGTTTATATTGTGTGATTACAATTTTGACTGAAGTACATATTTGAGTGAATTTCCACAAGCAGTGACAGTTCTCTACTGGAGGACTTTTATTTATAGGGAAGTAGTAGTAACCTTGCTTGGATCATAGAACAGTGGGAAATAGGAGATAATCAATTTTCATCTTAGGGGAAGGTAGGTCCAATTCTTTGATTTAAGACCTTTTTACTGGCATCAAGGGAAGTATAGATTTCTAACTTCAACAACCCATCCTAACATTCAGTTTACTACCAGATCCACTTCTATACATCCTATTACTAGATCCACTTCTATACATCCTATTACTAGATCCACTTATACATCCTATTACTAGATCCACTTCTATACATCCTATTACTAGATCCACTTATACATCCTATTACTAGATCCACTTCTATACATCCTATTACTAGATACACTTATACATCCTATTACTAGATCCACTTCTATACATCCTATTACCAGATCCTATACTATACACCCCTTCTACCCTTCACTACTTTCCCTTCACTACTTTCATCTTTCCCTTCAGTACTTTACATCTTAGCTTACATTGCTCTGTATCCCCAGCCATCAGTTCCACTACCCTCCCTCTCTTCAGTATCTAACGTGGTAAATAAGAGACATGTTACTGAGAGATTTCTCTCTCAGTAAAGATACTCGGGTGTTACACAGTGTCTTATTCAGCAACAATGTGTCAGTATTATGTACCTTTGATTTAATAATACATGTCTGATACAGCAACATCATGGAATCTTGGTACAGAGACTGTCTTCTAAAACTATACTTCTAAATATCTGACCCACCTTATGGGTCTGACCTGCCTCCACTTGTGGGCCTTGCCCATATGTGACCATGTCTACAACTGCTGCATCTCTCCATGTCTTTCACTGGCTCTCTTATAAAATGCTGCTTCCTCATGTCTCTGTATTAGACTGATAAAGCTTGTGGAGAGCCAAACATCTCTTAATAAAGATATCAAAGTATTGCTCTTTATCTCCCACCTCCCTTTATTACTCTTCCTCCTTCCCTTTAGTATCCTTTGATATACCTTTTATGAGTTTTGAGTCTCTCTCAACTCTCAGAGCCAGGCCATGGGCCAGGCTCATCTGGTGCTTGCCTCATCAACTAGGCTGTACCTTCATATCTAAAGAATAAAAAGGCACAATACCATGAGTGGAACAAAACACACACAACCTGCACACTGGAGAAACTTGTGAGTAGTTAACCCTTAAACGGTCCAAACAGATCGAACTTCAAATTCATAGTGCTACAAAAGTAGATCTACTTTTTTTTACATATTTTCAAATATAACAAAAAAAATGTAGATAAAAGTTTTTTACACGTTTTCAAATGTAAAACAAAAAAGATGATCTACATTTTTTCCATACTTTCAGATGTTGAAAAAACGTATATATACGTTTGGACCATTTAAGGGTTAATAATGATCCAAGTCAGAGCAAAACATCGTCATGTTTCTTTCTCCTTTGTGCTGGTTATTTGTGTATCCATCTCTACTTTGCTATACACCTTACATTACCTTACTTTACCTTACCATATCTCCCTCCTCATCCCAACTCAGTTCACCCTCCTCCTCCTTGGCACTCCTACCCTGCACCACCTTCAATAACATCAATATCTGGGACACCAGAGTCAGTTGTGAAGAGCAAGACAAACATGTCGAAAATTATGGCACAAGCTTCCCTACCCCCTTCCCCACTCCAAGATCCTCTCTGCCATCCCCCTTCCCCTACTCCTAGACCCCTCTCCCCAGCCCCATCCCTATTCCCCCACTCCTAGACCCTCTCACCACCCTTCACTCCTCAATCCATCTCTTCCCAATCATCAACCCCCACCACCCAACCATTGCCATTCCTCAAGCCCCCCAACTCTCCACCACCCCTACACCTCAACATTCCCACTCCATAACCCTCTTCCCACCAGTCCCACTCCACAGCCCTCTCCCCACCAGTCCCACTCTCACAACCCTCTCCCCACCAGCCCCTCTCCCAACTCTCTCCCCACCAGTCCCACTCTCACAACCCTCTACACACAAGTCCCACTCCTTGAACCCCTGCCTCCACCACACCCACTCCTCGACCTTACCTGCCAATCCCTCTCATTTTGGCTTGAATACAAATATTCTATCATTTATTCACTAGGTGGAGGGATCCCCCCCACACACACAAACACCCACCTACCCCCCACCAGGGCTGTTGTTGCTCCTGTAATACTAAAGGTTACCTTTTACTCTTTTATCCCAGTGAAGCTCTAAACCCATGTGGGTCATTCAGTGCAAGGTGCAGTGGAGGCTCGATCCTCCGTCTAAGAGCAATATCTACGTTCTTTCATGTTGTTACTGTACTCGCAAGGAAGAGCTAAGCCCATAAGTGTCATGCAGTGCTGGGGGGAAGAATGGGCGGTACTATTCAGATGTGACCCGAGGAAGAGCCAGACAGAAATGGGCCTACAGAAATAGGCCTACAGTAACAGGCCTACAAAAACAGGCCTACAGTAAAGACCTACAGATGTGCAATTAACACTGGCAAGGGAAGTTCTTTGATGCCAGTGAGGGGCTCTTAATCCAAGGAACTGAACCTTTCCTCCCCTTCCTCAGATCAACCCTGACTACCTCCCATTCCCCAGGAACTACATGACACCTGTGTGATTAGCTTTTCCCAATAATAATAATAATCATAATAATAATAATAGTAATAATAAAAATAATACTGATAAAAATATCGATGATGATAATAATAGAGTAGAAGTAATGGACAAGAGTCTTGCTATAAACAAAAGCAGCAGACAGAGGTCTCAAGACCCGGCTGTAATTGTGCCTTTAAAACTAAGTTGGTGTAAAACAAGTCAATTACAGACACAGGAAAAACAACAACAGACGCTAGATACATCAGCAACAGTACAAGACACAAGCCAAGAGGGAAACTTCAACGAATAAAGTTTTGCATTACAACAACAGCAAAATGCTCAACATGAAACAACAAAATATTTACAAAAAAGAACAACAGCAATACGTTCAACAGAGAACAATAGCAACATTTTTAAAAGAGGACAACAGCAACAATTTAACAGAGAAAACAAACATTTTTGACAGAGGACAACAGTAACCTATTTAAAAAAAAAAAATAGCAACAAGTTCAACAGAGAACAACAACAAATAAATTCCACAGAGGACAACAGCAACATGTTCGACAGACTACAAAAGCAACAGGTCCAACAGACCAGGGCAGCAACAATGGATCCATTAAAACAGGAAGTAAGAGATATGGTAGAATAAGAGAAGCAGCAAAGCCAGCAATGGAATGATGGGTTGACTGGTGGTGTGGTGAGAGTGGGAGGGGAGGGAAGTGAGGGGAGGGGTGGTAGGTGGTGAGGGGACTGTAGGGGAAACTACACTAATTCCCCAGGTTTTACCATCACTTGCTATTAGTAATACTACCTTCTACTTTAACCTTTGTGTGAGGTGGAGACTCGAATCATTGTTCACACTACCTACATGACCGCCTCTACTTATAAAGGTGTGTTACTTCTCCACTCTGCCCCACAAACTCTTTCTTTTTGTTCTGCCTGTACCACAAACACTTCCTTGTTCTGCCTGCACCACAAACACTTCCTTGTTCTGCCTGCACCACAAACACTTCCTTGTTCTGCCTGCACCACAAACACTTCCTTGTTCTGCCTGCACCACAAACACTTCCTTGTTCTGCCTGCACCACAAACACTTCCTTGTTCTGCCTGCACCACAAACACTTCCTTGTTCTGACCACTCCATAAACACTTCCTTGTTCTGACTGCTCCACAAACACTTCTTTGCTCTGACTGTCCCAAAAACACTCTTTTTCTCTGACTCAATAACACTTCCTCACTCTGACTGCCTCAAAAAACACTTCTTCACTCTGGAAAAATCCTAAAACACACATATGGTCTACATGGACTTCAGTAAGGCATCTGACAAATGCAATCAAGGAGTGATAACCCATAAAATAAAGTCAACAGGTATAACAGGGAAAAGTAGGAATATGGATATTCAACTTTCTAACAAACAGAACACAAAAAGAGTACAGTAGAAATAAGAAAAATAAAATCTAGTCTTAGCAAAGTAAAAAGTATAGCACCTGACCAGCTGGGCAGTGGTTTGTACGTTGGAATGTTTGCAACTGGTAGTAACAGCTTGGTTGATCAGACCCTGATCCACCTTGGGGCACTGACCCCAGAAATACTTTCCAGGTATACCCCAAGGCACTCTCCTGGTGCTTTTACCATTTCTGATCCTCATAGAAGACAGTGCTAAAAATAAAAACACTGGCCTTTGTAATGATTTAAGCCAAACATCTCTCAGTAAAGTTACCCAGGTGTTCCTCTTTATTATCTTCCCCTTCACTACTCCTTGGTATTCTTTCAACAGTCCATCTTGTCTCTGGATAGTAACTTACCATAACACCCAAGACCACTACCCCACCTTCCTCATCTTCCTCATAACCAACTTATGTAAAGTGCCTCAAGACACTAGTAAGATCTCATTTTGTCTTCATGATAAGTCACCAGTAAATAACTTTATTTCAGCATTAAGTGATATTGACTGGCCCAGAGTTAGCTGACATCCATGATATTGATGATATTGACTGGCCCAGAGTTAGCTGACATCCATGATATTGATGATATTGACTGGCCCAGAGTTAGCTGACATCCATGATATTGATGATATTGACTGGCCCAGAGTTAGCTGACATCCATGATATTGATGATATTGACTGGCCCAGAGTTAGCTGACATCCATGATATTGATGATATTGACTGGCCCAGAGTTAGCTGACATCCATCATATTGATGATATTGACTGGCCCAGAGTTACCTGACATCCATCATATTGATGATATTGACTGGCCCAGAGTTACCTGACATCCATCATATTGATGAGTCAAAATTTTTCTTCAAAAAACCATAACCTCTATAACAGGCATTGTTCAATTAAAATTAAACAGATCACAGCAAAGAGACTAACAGCCCACGGCTTATAAATAGCATCCTCAAATCCATTGATAAAGACTGGGCTTAATAACAAAAGAACAGACAAAACGATATACGTCAATAATTACTAATCTAATACATAAGTCTAAACAACTGTATCATGCAAGCAAATTTAACAAAAATAAAAGGGGATATGAAAAAGACCTGGGAAAACCTTCTCTGAAATCCTGGGCTCTCGAAAACTGCCCAGAAACAGATATAAACTTAACTAAACCTGATGAACTACACATCCAGCCTGCAAACACTGCCAACAAACTCAGTGTTTTCTTCTCTACTGTAGGATCAAAACTAGCTAGCAAAATCCCAACCTCAAATACTTTAGGCAAAAGGCTACCCTACTGGAATTTACCCAAACACTCTATACCTAGCTCAAAGTAATCCTACTGAAGTCTCACTCATCATAAAGTCACTAAAAACAAGACAGGAAACCTAAATAATTTGCCACCACCCATGTACAAAAAAGCAGCTCATGTGCCATCACCCGCTATTGCAACTCTAACAAGACTCAAGAAATCGTAATGACACGATTGCAAACAAACCATACCCCCGGCTTTTGAGACTATGACCGCGGGTTCAATCCCGGCCGGGGGTATGGCAACTCTAACAAATCAGTAGAATCTTCAACTTTCCCATCCATACTCGAGATAGCAAGGGTTACCCCGATCCTCAAAGGAGGTGATCCAACTGAAGTGAATAACAATAGGCCTACATCAAACTTGCCCTTACTATCTAAAAATCTTCAAAAACATAATACATACTTAACCCCCTACCAGTTTGGGTTTAAGCAGAAAAAAGTATGAATGATGTAATTATACAAATGCTCAAACTGATATATGCAGCACTTTTAATATAATATGGAACTCTTCATAGACCTGTGGAAAGCATTCAATACAGTGGATCACAATATCTTGCACCTTAAACTAGAACATTAGCAATAGTTACTAGTATGTCTCCACAAACAATGTAACCTAATCCACAGCCCATAGCCATAGGAGTGCCCCAAGGCAGTGTCCTTGGCCTTCTGCTCTTTCTCATTTATATCAATGATCTCCCCAATGCATCTCATATCCTTAAACCAGTTCTATTCACAGATGACACTACTTATGCCTTCTCCCACTCAAGCCTGACTATGTATGCTTAGTGGCACTTAACGATGCACTACTAAAAATATCTACTTGGATGATAACCAACAAACTCACTCTCAATACAGGCAAAACCTACAGTACAGAATACTTTATCCGAAATGCTTGGGAGGTTGTAAAAGAAGTGAATGCTGAGGTGTTGGGAAGAGGTGTGGGATTACAATATGCAGAATCTAATACAAAGTGGGAATTATCACAGTTGCACTTTGCCAATGACACTACTTCTGGGAGATTCTGAAGAGAAGTTGCAAAGATTGGTAGATGAATTTGGGCGGGTATGTATAAGAAGGAAATTAAGAGTTAACATAGAAAAGTGATGAATGGTTTTGAAAACCGACAAGTTGAAGAATTGAGACACTTATGCAATATATGGGAATCTTCATTGAAGAAACGTTTCACCACACAGTGGCTTCATCAGCCCAATACAAAGGAGAAATGGGTAAGAAGAGGAGGAGATTGAGGTAATCAGTCCCTTAGCCTGGAATCGATGTGTTCAGTCCATCACTCTTGTAGGAAGTACAGCATAGGGCCAAAGAGGTGGCTTATATACTGCAGCCAGATGAGTTGAAGCAGGAGGAGGTGGGATCACAGTGGGACCTTCCACTAGTGTAAGTAGGTCGTCGTCCAAAGGTTGGACAAGCTTCGACTCCTGACTGCTTCAACTCACCTGACTGCAGTATATAAGCCACCTCTCTGGCCCTATGCTGTATTTCCTACAAGAGTGATGGACTGAACACATCGATTCCAGGCTGAGGAACTGATTACCTCAATCTCCTCCTCTTCTTACCCATTTCTTTGTATTGGACTGATGAAGCCACTGTGTGGTGAAATGTTTCTTCAATAAAGATTCCAATATGTTTCATAAGTGTCTCAATTCTTCAACATAGAAAAGAGCAAGATGATGAGGACAACAAATGATTTAGGTAATGGAAGATTGGAAGGGGGGAGTAGGGAGGAAGTGAATGCGTTAAGATATTTGGAAGTGGACTTGTTGGTGGATGGGTCTATGAAAGACATGCTGAACCACAGAATTAATGAGGAAAAAAAGGTGGATAGTGCATTAAGACATTTGTGGAGACAAAGAATATTATCCATAGAGGCAAAAAGGAGAATGTATGGGAGTACATATAGTAGTACCAACACTCTTATATGGGTGTAAGGCATGGGGTGAGAGTGTTGAAGCAAGGAGGAGGCTGGAGGCAGTGGAGATGGCGTGTCTGAGGAAAATGGGTGGTATAGATATTATAGCTTGGAGCTTCGGAGGAGGTGCAGAGTTACTAAAAGTATTATCCAGAGGGCTGAGGAGGGGTTGTTGAGGTGGTTTGGGCATTTAGAGAGGATGGAGCAAAACAGGATGACTTGGAAGGAGAATAAATCTATAATGGAGGGAAGGTTGGGTAGGGTTTGCCCTAGGAAAAGTTCAAGGGAGACATTAAAGGAGGTTTTTGTGTACGAGGGGCTTGGACATCAGCAGGCACGTGTGTCAGTGTGTTAGATAGGAGTGGAGGCAAATGGTTATCGGAATTTGATGAGCTGTTGCAGTGTGAGCAATGTAACATTTTGTGAAGGGATTCAGGGAAACCAGATAGCTGGACTTAAGTCCTGGAAGTGGGAAGTAGAGTGCCTGCACTCTGGAGGAGGAGTGGGAATATATGCAGTTTGGAGGAGTGTCTAAACTGCAATATCTCTGGACCTATGGCAAGACTGTGATAAAATGAATGATGGTGAAAGTGTTTCTTCTTTTCTGGGTCACCCTACCTCAGTGGGAGACAGCTGGTTCACCCTACCTCAGTGGGAGACAGCTGGTGTGTTAAAAAAGAGATTTAGGCTACATGTCTCCTACACCCCTGACTATGTATCCACGGTTAATGCAAACTCATAATGAACTTATCTTGTTTCATTCTTTTGTATGACCAATCTATATTATCAGCCTCTCTTTGAATTATACCATTCATATCACCACAACATTTCAGCCTTGAGTCACTCAAAATTTGATAATAGTCAAGGATGAAGTGAAACAGTGTCTTGAGATGTTAAAAGTTCATCACAGTGAAAGCTAAATCACACAGTGCTGACCATAAGAAAAAAAATACTTTATTTCTAAACTATTTGGTCAAAAAACATTCTCTAAACAGCCTGAGACTGAACTCTATAAATACAAAGCTTTAAGTCAAAATATTCAGTCTCATGCCAGCACAAGGCACATTACCTGAGTGTGTCCGTGTGGCTGGAGGCAAAGAAAATGAGCAAGGCTGTAGTGCAATGTGGAAGCATATTCCAAACAATATATAACTACACATTACTCAACTTATCAAGCTAATTTTCCTAGTTACAGCTTTACTCATCTATCAACACTATATATGTATATACACCTACCATCCAACTTACGACCGAGTTCGGTTCCGAGAAACCGCTCGTAAGTCGAAATGGTCGTAAGTCAAACTTTACTACTGAATATCAACAAAACATTTCTGTAATGACTTTATTTTATTGTTGTATTTTGGTATTTCATGTTTTACTTTACTTTTTATGTTGTTAGCACTGTATTTTATACTGTAAGGTTTAGGATAAACACTGTGTACAACACAAATAGTTGTTTATTTCCCAGAAATTTGAGATAAAAAACATGGTCGTAAGTCGAGTGGTCGTAAGTCGAGCAGGTCGTAAGTCGGATGGTAGGTGTATATATTATTCTTCTTTCAACAAACCGGCCATATCCCACCGAGGCAGGGTGGCCCAAAAAGAAAAATGAAAGCTTCTCCTTTTAAATTTAGTAATATATACAGGAGATGGGGTTACTAGCCCCTTGCTCCCAGCATTTTAGTCGCCTTTTACAACACGTATGGCTTACAGAGGAAGAATTCTGTTCCATTTCCCCATGGAGATAAGAGGAAATAAACAAGAACTAGTAAGAAAATAGAAGAAAACCCAGAGGAGTGTGTATATACAGTGGACCCCCGCTTAACGATCACCTCCCAATGCGACCAATTATGTAAGTGTATTTAAGTGCATTTGTACGTGTATGTTTGGGGGTCTGAAATGGACTAATCTACTTCACAATATTCCTTATGGGAACAAATTCGGTCAGTACTGGCACCTGAACATACTTCTGGAATGAAAAAAATATCGTTAACCGGGGGTCCACTGTATATGCTTGTACATGCATGTGTAGTGTGATTTAAGTGTAAGTAGAAGTAGCAAGATGCCTCTGAAATCTTGCATGTTTATGAGACAGAAAAAAGACACCAGCAATCCTAACATCATGTAAAACAATTACAGGCTTTCGTTTTGCACTCACTTGGTAGGACAGTAGTACCTCCCTGGACGGTTGCTGTCTACCAACCTACTACCCAGGATATACTATAAGTACACTACTTCCAGCCATCACTCATAATATAATTAAAGTGTAAATACAACACATTAAAAGAAAATTTCCTAACACAGGAGGGCCCCGGTTATACAGCAGGTTAGGTTCTGGGCTACTGTTGTAAAGCAAAAATAATTGTTAAGTGAAACAGCTTTTTTTCACTTTCTAAAGCATATAAAGGCCTGATAACATGTTTACACTATCATATATTAAGTGAGAAATAGAAGTAGGCCTAAAAAATGCATATACAGTACACATATTGCTTACCTTAAAATATTTTCATCCTCAGCTTATGGTGAGTGGTGAATATATTTATTGCAGGAAGTGTGAATATATGAAGAATGGGGATAATTGAAAACAGCTGAATTAGCAAAATACTGTAAAGTGAAGTCCTGTAAAGTGGGGTCCTCCTGTATACAAAGAAGAGCCGATGATCTGTTCTAAAATATACAAGCATTTAACATAGTACTGTACTTCCATTTGCTCTTTTCTGTAATAACACAAAATAATAAAAACTGCACTAAACTTTGCAATACTGAACATAACACAATGGCATTTATAATACAGAGCTTTCAACACATTTTAAAATCCAGTTATCGAGATTATACTAAAAGAACTTACTTCATGTTTCTGGAGTTGGCAAAGAGTTTCGAGCTCCTTCATGCGATCCGTGGACACTAATACTTGCGTGCCATTATCTGTAACCAATGACAGTACGTCAACTGAACGGTTTAAACAATTGGATTACCCAAAAGTAACAAGTAATGAAAAGGGGGATTTTTGCAGCTCTTACTTTCATTATACTGCATTGTAATTCATAATGTGCCAAACCTGTGTGGGGTCATTCAGCACAAGGAGTGGTGGAAGCTTGATCCTCCATCCACAGCATCTCTTCAGAGAAATATACACTGAACATGGTGTAAACTGTAAATACCTTGACAAACTGTAAAATGAGTCAATACAAATGGACATACAGTGCTAGTATACTATATAAAAGTGTAAGTACAGTACTATATGTGCATTGAAATTATATTTGAAAGCCCTGTAAACAACACATCATGCAAGATGGGTAAAAATGTAGAATCATAATTCTATAAAAGTTGGCACCATGTGTTAGTTTGAAGCCACATTCAGTTTGCCCACACCACCTAGTGCTTAGTGCTTCATCATCCATCTTCCTGATGCCCTGCCTTCACCACCCAGTGCTTCATCATCCATCTTCCTGATGCCCTGCCTTTACCACCCAGTGCTTAGTGCTTCATCATCCATCTTCCTGATGCCCTGCCTTTACCACCCAGTGTTTTATCATCCATCTTCCTGATGCCCTGCCTTTACCACCCAGTGTTTTATCATCCATCTTCCTGATGCCCTGCCTTCACCACCCAGTGTTTCATCATCCATCTTCCTGATGCCTTGCCTTCACCACCCAGTGTTTCATCATCCATCTTCCTGATGCCCTGCCTTCACCACCCAGTGTTTCATCATCCATCTTCCTGATGCCCTGCTTCACCACCCAGTGCTTAGTGCTTCATCATCCATCTTCCTGATGCCATGCCTTCACCACCCAGTGTTTTATCATCCATTTTCCTGATGCCTTGCCTTCACCACCCAGTGCTTCATCATCCATCTTCCTGATGCCTTGCCTTCACCACCCAGTGCTTCATCATCCATCTTCCTGATGCCCTGCCTTCACCACCCAGTGTTTCATCATCCATCTTCCTGATGCCCTGCCTTCACCACCCAGTGCTTAGTGCTTCATCATCCATCTTCCTGATGCCTTGCCTTCACCACCCAGTGCTTCATCATCCATTTTCCTGATGCCCTGCCTTCACCACCCAGTGCTTCATCATCCATCTTCCTGATGCCCTGCCTTTACCACCCAGTGTTTCATCATCCATCTTCCTGATGCCCTGCTTCACCACCCAGTGCTTAGTGCTTCATCATCCATCTTCCTGATGCCATGCCTTCACCACCCAGTGTTTTATCATCCATTTTCCTGATGCCTTGCCTTCACCACCCAGTGCTTCATCATCCATCTTCCTGATGCCTTGCCTTCACCACCCAGTGCTTCATCATCCATCTTCCTGATGCCCTGCCTTCACCACCCAGTGCTTCATCATCCATCTTCCTGATGCCCTGCCTTCACCACCCAGTGCTTCATCATCCATCTTCCTGATGCCTTGCCTTCACCACCCAGTGCTTCATCATCCATTTTCCTGATGCCCTGCCTTCACCACCCAGTGCTTCATCATCCATCTTCCTGATGCCCTGCCTTTACCACCCAGTGTTTCATCATCCATCTTCCTGATGCCCTGCCTTCACCACCCAGTGCTTCATCATCCAACTTCCTGATGCCTTGCCTTCACCACCCAGTGCTTCATCATCCATTTTCCTGATGCCCTGCCTTCACCACCCAGTGCTTCATCATCCATCTTCCTGATGCCCTGCCTTTACCACCCAGTGTTTCATCATCCATCTTCCTGATGCCCTGCCTTCACCACCCAGTGCTTCATCATCCATCTTCCTGATGCCCTGCCTTTACCACCCAGTGTTTTATCATCCATCTTCCTGATGCCCTGCCTTCACCACCCAGTGTTTCATCATCCATCTTCCTGATGCCCTGCCTTTACCACCCAGTTTTTCATCATCCATCTTCCTGATGCCCTGCCTTCACCACCCAGTGTTTTATCATCCATCTTCCTGATGCCCTGCCTTCACCACCCAGTTTTTCATCATCCATCTTCCTGATGCCCTGCCTTTACCACCCAGTTTTTCATCATCCATCTTCCTGATGCCCTGCCTTCACCACCCAGTTTTTCATCATCCATCTTCCTGATGCCCTGCCTTTACCACCCAGTTTTTCATCATCCATCTTCCTGATGCCCTGCCTTCACCACCCAGTGCTTCATCATCCATCTTCCTGATGCCCTGCCTTCACCACCCAGTGCTTCATCATCCATCTTCCTGATGCCTTGCCTTTACCACCCAGTGCTTCATCATCCATCTTCCTGATGCCCTGCCTGCACCACACAATGCTTCATCACCCATCACCTTGATGCACTTCCCGCATCACCCAGGCATCAACCCTACCCCAGCAGCACTGCCCCTCCCCAGCAGCTGTACCCCTCTACCAGAAGCCCTGACCCTTTCCAGCAGCCCTTCGTATCCCCTAGCAGCCCAGCCCCTCCCCCAGCAGCCCTACTAACACCAACCCGCCCCCAGCATCCCTGCCCCTCCCCCACCAGCCTTGCCCCTTCCCCAGCAGTCCTTCCTCTCCCCCAGCAGCCCTGCCTTCCCCAGGAGCCCAGCCCCTCCCCGAGCAGCCTGGCCCCTACCCCAGCAGCCTTGCCCACACCATCCAGAGACCAACCCTCCCCCAACAGCCCTGCCCTTCCCCAACAGCCCTGCCCTTCCCCAGCAGCACTGCCCACACACCTTCCACATCTTCCAGTCCCTCAGCCAGCACCTCCCTCGTCAGGTTAGCCAGCTGGCCCTTCAGTGAGCTAAGTCTATCGTTGAGATTCACTCCTATCCAAGACATGATTATTGTGCTGACGCAGAGCTTCGTCAGGTGGTCACTACATGATACCACGGCACCAGCAGCAGGAAAGTGCTCCTCTGGGTATTTCCTGGGCAAAATAACACAAGGTTCAACTCTTGCCAACTCGGCAATGTTTTGGTGTCACACAACTCAGGGACTCCACCTTTGGAATAAAATTTTATTTCCGATTAATTTGCAATTCTGTGCTTCTGTCTTTATTTTTTTAGAGTTTGTTATATACTTCTCATTAAAGTGAAATCGATTAATGAATGTATATGAATGATTTTTCATTATATTAGGAAGGTGTGTCATCTTCTAATGAGTCTGGCTGATGTATAATAAATATCATACAGTCTGATATCTGGATTTTTTGGTTAATTAATAATTTATTAAGTTTATTTAGGTACAAGTAAACATAAATTACATTTATAATGCATAGTTCAAAATATGTGTAAATTACCTAGGATAATCCAATGAAAAAAGTCAGACAAAGTGACTTATTTCCACTGTGGTCTGTGATAAGTATTCTTTATATTTAAAAGTTATAACAGGTATGTAATTTAACTATGTTAAAAGTATTTATAATAAAAGATATACTAGGGATAAGATAAATTCAGTTATTTCCATTAACATCAAAGATAGGACCCCAAATAAGTCACTGACTTTTCTGGGTTATCCCAGGTTCTCTACACATATACTGCTATGATAATCTATGATAATCTATGATAATCTATGTAACCGTGTTTATGTATACCTAAATAAACTTACCTACTTACTTACTTACTTACTTACTTACTTACTTACTTACTTACTCACTTACTTACTTACTTACTAGGATCACATTATGGGGAATAAGTACACATATGTTAATTATACAAGAAATCACTCTCCTCCCTTTCTGTAGTCATGTTCATTAGGTACCTTTATGGCTCTCTTGTATTGGCTTATGCTATGACGGGCTTTGACATATGCAGGTAGTCTATTTCACTCCTTTATTGCTGTACAATAGCATGTGTTTGATGCCTGACCACTGACTGTGGGCACTGCAAAGTTGCTCTCCCTTCCCCTGGTACTATTATTGCTCTGGTTCCCAGACTTAACAAAATTGACAGCAAGATATTCTGGACACTGATTGTGAGAAGCTTTATAACCACGAAAGAGCGATACAAGATGCAAAATAATCAGAGGCCTTTCGTGTGGCAATCAACACATCATCAGGAGCTTGCAGTGTTGCAGAAATAGAGCAGGAAATCCATGAAGATCCTCTCATGGGAACAGTTCTCCCCTGAGTCTTACTTGACTTGACTTGACTTGACTTGACATGACTTGACTTGACTTGACTTGACTTGACTTGACTTGACTTGACTTGACTTGACTTGACATGACTTACTTAACATAGAAAGGAAGGAGAGTCATTTCTTGTATGAAAATAACTAATTTTACCTCACTTCTTGTATATCTTCTTATATCATAACTGTTTTCACAAAGATAAGATACTCGCCTGTTTTTAACTTTTAAATATAAGTAATTATCACAAAAACCCATTGGAAATAAGTCACTCTGACTGACTTTCTTGGGTTACCTGGTTATCCCAGGTTCTTTACACATATGCTGTTATGTATATTGTATGTAACTGTATATGTATATACCTAAATAAACTTAATTGTTTACTTAACACGACATACAAAATGCTGCGAGGAATAGACAAGGTGAACAGAGACAGGATGTTCCAGAGATGGGACACAGCAACAAGGGGACACAGTTGGAAGTTGAAGACTCAGACGAGTCAAAGAGATGTTAGGAAGTATTTCTTTAGTCATAGAGTTGTTAGTAAGTGGAATAGTCTGGCAAGTGATGTAGCGGAGGCAGGAACCATATGTAGTTTTAAGACGAGGTATGATAAAACTCATGGAGCAGGGAGAGAGAGGACATAGTAGCGATCAATGAAGAGGCGGGGCCAGGAGCTATGAATCGACCCTCGCAACCACAACCAGGCGAGTACAAAGGTACAACATTAATTTAATATTGTACGATGTTTGCGTCAGTGTTGGTGGTGGTGACATCTGGCGGCTGAGAAGTGAACCAGCCAGCCAGACGCCGGACAGGTTAGGCTAGACACCTTTAATTATAGTCTATTTTAACGTATTAACTCTTGAGTTAACTTGTATTGTAGAATGATATTGTTAGTGGTGAAGGAGGAGGCTGTCGTCAGCCCTCCTGAGTGTCGCATGGGTTAATTTTTCGTGGTTTAAAAAGTCAAAATTTAAAGGTTGTGTCCGGCGGCAGATGATCAGCTGATGCTGTCTATTGATCTGTTTTGTTTTTTTCAGCTTTAAGGGAAGTTTTGTGAGCTTTAATGTAAGTCAGAGTTTAAAATTATGATGCAGTGTATGTATGTGTGGGTGAGGTGTGTCTACACTGTCTTGATTCCTCCCGTCAGGTTAAGAACCTTCGGGTGTGGCCAGTAACTGGTTGGGTTACAACTTTGTTTTAAGTAAGTTTATTTAGCCACAGCTACACATAAATACAATTACAGTAACATGTGTAAATCACTCACCAGCATAACCCCCAAAAAGTCAAAATGACCTACTTCCATTGGGGTCCTTATAATATCTTATTATTTAAACCTTAAACCTAAGTAACTCCGGGAGTTTATTAATTACTTCACAAAGTAATTTTTTGTAGCTACAGAAGCCGGATTGTACATAATATATGTTTTTTTTTAATTCAGCTTTCCACGACCCCAGTGGAAAAGTTACTTTGACTTTTTTGTGTTATCCTCGGTAATTTACACGTGTTACTATGCATGATAATTGTATTTATTATATTTTACAGCATCACAGACGCTATTTTTTCCCAAAATGAGTCTCAAAAATTTACCTGGCATATTGGAGGCCAAAATACAGTTGATCTTTATTTGGTAAAATTTAGCCAATTAGAATGGGGTGGGGAGGGCTTCCTCGACACTGAAACGACTTGTTTGCTGTAAAATACGCTATGTATACCTGTACCTACATAAACTTAAGTCATTTTTGTGTGCACTGACCCCATGCAATTTTAGTGGATGTTTTAATATAATTTACTGTGGTTATGTACTGTATTTGCAGTAATTAAATTTAAAATGCAAAGTACATGTTTATAATTTCTCGGTAATTATGGGTTGCTTAAGTAAAGAACAAGAATAACTCAAATATTCACCTTTATCTCAGAGTACAATAGCATAAAACTGCTAATTTTTTTTTATAGCAGACTGCAGCTCTAACAAAACAGATATATTTTAATACGAACCAGGTATAAGGCAAATCAGATTCAAGTCAGTGCAAACATCACGGTAGTGCATAATCCACTGTCTCTAATTTTAGTTAAACTATTCATGTGTCATGCAAAATAAACATTTTCCTGCATATCATTAACATTTGTATATTATACAGTACATATATGTATATAAAATAACAGATTTTTATCATTTGCTTACGTTCAGCTCTCTACAGAGATATACATAGCCCCTCCATTTGGATTTATTGCTTGTGAATATATTAACAGTAATAATATATAGCATCTGTACAGTGTTTTCCATAAGCTTTTAAATAGTTGAAGTGTGTGTGTACATCTTGCATTGGAAGACAAGTGCAGTTATAACTTTGTGGTTAAAACTGTTTTGTAACTTCTTACAGACTTGCAAGGACAATGGCTGAAAAAGGTGAAATCAAGAGGTGGGATTAATCATGTTTTGTTGTACAAATTTTCTACATCTTTTAGCTTGCCCCATTTAACTTTTCCTTTATATTGTACATTATCAAATTGTAATGTTAGAAAATATATGTGCAGTATATACAGTAGACCCCCGGTTTACGATATTATTTCATTCCAGAAGTATGTTCAGGTGCCAGTACTGACCAAATTTGTTCCCATAAGAAATATTGTGAATTAGATTAGTCCATTTCAGATTCCCAAACATACACGTACAAACGCACTTACATAAATACACTTACATAATTGGTCGCATTGGGAGCTGATCGTAAACCAGGGGTCCACTGTACATGTATATATACAGTGGAACCTTGGTTTTTGTATACCCCAGTTGGAGAGAATTCTTGGAGAAAATTCTCTATAAAATGTATTTTTTGTTAATATTTTTTGGGTGTCTGGAATGGAACCAATTGATCCGTTCCAGACGCCCAAAAAACATTAAAAAAATTACATTTTATAGAGAATTTTCTCCAAGAATTCTCTCCAGCTGGGGCATATGAAAACCAAGGTTCCACTGTGTATAGTAATGAGAATTTTTTGTTTCATTTAAGTAGCCATAGAATACAAAAAGGTATTTTGAAGGAGTTTCCAAAATTATGATAATTTATATACATATGGGTGATATTTAGCTTAGTAATAATGAAGCTGATTTATATATCATAACTAAAAAAATTCTTTCGTTTTGCACTATGAAAAGAAGCAATGGTTCTTCCATGATGGAAAATTGCTTACCTTCATCCTGTGCATGTACAAACTTGACTCATTTCTTGTCATTTTTTTTTTTTTGTACATTTTAGTATTATTATTTATTATAATCAAAAAGAGTACATTTTAGTAACGTTAGTGAAATGGACATTTTGGATACATACTGATATATAAGTTTTTAGTTTGCGATTTCACTGACAGTCGTGTTTTGTATTCAAGCATATTCGTGGATCTGCAACTCGTACGTTATTGTGCTGTCATCTATGAGCTGGGTTCTCGGAACTGTAAATTGTGTGCAGTAATGTGCTGCCATCCATGATCTTGGCTCCGGGGTCAGTTAACACATCCTATTAGATGCACATTAAAATATGCGTATATGCCTGGCCCATGGCCAGGCTCAGAGTCGAGAAACTCTCAAAACTCTTCAAAGGTATATCTGTTGAAAAATGGTGCTGCGATACCGACAAGATGTGAGAAAAGACACTTATGTACAGTTCAGGACATTTATTAGAGGAGACGTTTTGCCATGAGTGGCTTCATAGAACTGAAGGAGCCGCTCGTAACAAAATGTTTCCTCTAATAAATATCCTGAACTGTACATAAGTCTTTTTTCCACATATCTCTGTTGATATTTTAAAAATACAGGAGATTTCTAACTGATGAGAGAATTGTTCCTAATCATAAGAGTTTTTACGCAGAACTTGTTCTCCTTCGAAATAAAGAATAATTGTCACACGTTTTATCTTCATTTGTCTGCAGATCAGTGTTCATAAACCAGTTGTTTTTAAATATAATTTCTTAACCTTATTAGTAATTCGAGATGTTTGTAACTTGTGCATTTATGAGTTCGATAGGCTCATCCTTTTGTTACAAATTACCTAAGCTTATATTGTAATATTTTGGTCCTGTACCTAATAAACCTGAGGATGTGGACATGTAGGCAGTGTAACCTTCCTTACATGCACATTATGCACTTACTGATACTTTTGTACTTTCAGTGCTTCATCTAGCCATTTGGAAGAGTTGGTGGATCGTTTCAAGTCAAACAAGATGAGTGGAAGAACCATGAAGTACCCCTATACCATAACTGCGAAGTTTCTTTCCTTCCCCTACAAATATTACTACAAGAATGTATGGGCTTTCAGATATTATGTTTTTAGTGTGGTGCTTTGCATGCCTATATTCTACAAGATCCAAAAACTTGGTAAGTTTCCTTTTCACTTTTTAATTCCTAGTTAAACTTTGACCAAAATAATGATCACTTTTGACATTTGTTCTCCCTCTTAAAGGACTGAGTATACATTCTTCCAGATAAATGTTCTTGCAGGATTTTGTATTTGGTGCATATAGCCAAACATAAATGTTGATTTAAGTAATACTATTTGGGTACTGTAGTTCAGATGTCACTTTACTCTTAACCTAATGTTGTAGTATTGTTTTTTTTTTTTTTTTTTTTTTTTTTTTATTATTATCACACCGGCCGATTCCCACCAAGGCAGGGTGGCCCGAAAAAGAAAAACTTTCACCATCATTCACTCCATCACTGTCTTGCCAGTATTGTACTGGATATTATTCAGAAGGGGCTAGATACACCCCTTAGTGTTTCTTGCATTGGATACCGATCATTAGCCTATTTCTCCATCTCACTGGTGGCTCTTCCTACCAGAGACTATTCATACTTTCTTAAAGGAGAAAGGACAAGAATGTAAGAATTGTAGGCAAACAAGTTTGTTGAGTGTGTATGGAAGAGTCGCTGAAAACATTTAAGGAAAGACAGTTTGGTACAGGTGTCCCATGAGTTATGCATTCCTGTCCCCATGATGCATACATGAACATTACATAAAGCAAAAACATGGATTTCCTTAAGAAATTTTTGAGACCATTGAGGGGCTCTTGATCCAAAGAATTTGACCTGAATGCCTCTTGAATAAAATATGATTGCCTCCCATTTCTTCAGGCACTCTTATAACCCTATGGGCTTAGTGCTCTCATGAATGCAATTATTGTGTTACTTTAATTCATACATAGTTCTTTATTATTCTATTCTAGATAACCCCAAGGACACAGAATAAGCAATATGTTAAATGAAAACTTGCAGTTATTTATAAAAGAAAGCTTTTAAATTTTTAAGTGTATTTGACAAGAGAAATATTTGTATGGTAAACCTTTGGCTGTGCTATAGGTTTGCAAGTAAATGTCCTTGGGTATCAAAATTTGGATGCTAGAACAAATTTGGCAAGCTTGCTATCCAAGAAATTTGGACTCCAAATTCCAAGTGCTCACAAGAATATTAATGCTGTAATATTAAAACCTTGCACAGTGTTATGTAGGTGTTAGTTGATTACTATATTACAATAGCACATGAAATTATATCTGGTGCTCCTATTTTTTTTCTCATGCATTTATTATTCTTTTTCTATAGTACCATTTAGACAGTTAACTTTTTTATTTCTTCTCCCTCAGCATGTTCTCCTGCCAATGTAGCTAAGTTTGCAGAAAAGGCAGCAAAGGAGAAGGCAGCAGGAGGGCATTAATCTAGAAAAAATCTACAGCTTCAGACCCAATCAATGTAAATGCTCTGCATGTGTTTTTAGTACACCTGTATAAAATGTGACTAATAAATTGTAAATTGTTTGTGTTCTAGAGCCTATCCTACATTCTCTGAGAGAGAGGTGGTGATGCTGCAGTTAGAGGATTAATATGAATTGTGATGTCAGCACACTTTTTACAATGTTTCCTTCTTTGGGTCCCTCTGCCTTGGCAGAAGGTTCCTTGATGTTGAAAGACAATTTGATCAAATTATTCATGGGAGCACTAAACCCCTAAGGGTCACTTTTGATCCCAGAAATTGGTTTGTCCTCCCATTGGATTAAACTTAATTGCTTCCCATGCCCCCATCACTGACACTTTTGGATTTAACGTTCTTCCTTAAATGAAATCGAAAAGGGCCCTATAAGTATAGTAATGATCCACATTTTATTTTTACAAGGGGCACCTTGATGCTGGTTTTTTTTTTTTTTTACAACCCCTCGAGGAAGGTTCCTTACAGGAATTGGATCTGCCCTCCCTTTGATCAGACCTGATTATCTCTCAGGTGCTGAATGAGCCCTTCCCTCAAAGGAGGTGTTTTGATGCTAGTGTGCTCCTCAAGGAAGGTTCCTTGATGCTGGTGAGGGGCTCTTGATCTAGGGAATTGGATGTGCTCCAGTTCCCTGAATTAAGTCTGAATACCTTTCACATCTCCCCCACAGGTGCTTTATAACCATCTGGGTTTAGCACTCCCCCATGATTATAATAATGATGCAACATACAGTTCCCATTCATGTTGTATGAACCCTATGTTTAGTACTTTTCCCTAAATAATTATCCAAGGAATTGAACCTGTTTGACCCTTGTGGTTTTTAACAGTACAACAGTAAGTGGTGAAGTTGTAAAAAAATTGTCATCCTGTATGACCCTTGTGGGTTCAGCACTTGGTTTTTATTGCAATAATTCTTCATTTCAGAGCTTTTGTTACTTTCAATGGGTGCACAAGTGCGTAATTCACACTTTTCAGCATCTCGGCAAGTACTGTATTTCCCTCAAGGGGTTCCTTGATGCTGGTGAGGGGCTCTTGATCTAGGGAATTGGATCTGTGCTCCAGTACCCTGAATTAAGCCTGAATACCTACCTTCCCCCCCCCCATGAGCTGTATAATCCTATGGGTTTAGCACTCCCCCCCATGATTATAATTGGCAAGCATAACCGAGTTCTTTACTGTGTATAGGGTGTAAGGTTTGCCCCAAAGGGGTATGCCAGCAAGTGTATCAATTCAAGGAATTTTCCTCCCCTTCCTTGGATCAAATCTTTCTCATTCTCCCTGGGGAGTGCTAAACATGTATATACGTATGTAAAAAAAATTCTCCCTCTCCACTAAGGGTAGATCTTATCAGCACATTTCAGGAACACTGAACCAAACCCTTCAAGGAAAGTTCCTTGATGCTGGTGAGGGGCTCTAATTCCATTAATGTAATAATTCTCTTCCATATTTGACAAGTAGCACTGAATGACTTACGGGTTTAGTGTTTTACATATACTGCATAACCGTATTAAAAACTAATTTGGAAACTTGTCAAGCTGGGAATGATAAGTCAAACCTCCAAGCAGCCTTCAGAGGGAGGAGGAGGAAAAGGGATGTGCTCTGAGATTAGTGAAGGTCTCCCAAAAAATTGGAGCTACCTACCCCTATCTGATCAAACCCAATTGTACAGTACCTTCAATTCTCCAAAAACAATTGCATTTCCCAGATGCTGTAAAACCCCCTGTGGGCTTCGGTAAGCACACTGGGAAGATTCCAGCTGGACATTGCAATGCAATTAAAAAAAAAAAAAAGTACTTGCCATAAACTCTTGTCTCCAACAGGAAACACTAATTTCTGGAGTGCTAATGAGCAGTCCCATACAACCCAAGGATGAGGGTGGTTCAAATTGCTTCGATAAACCTTTCGTAGGCATCTCCGTAGAGTTCAGTCACTAGGGTACATTCATGGGGGAAGTACTAAAAAAAAAAACCTGTGGGTTCTACAGCAGTTATATTTAAGAGTTAGCATGGGTGCAACAACACAGTTCCCATTTTCAGTGGACATCTGCAGTGGACACCTGCCTCGGTGGGAGACGGCCGACTTGTTGAAAAAAAAAAAAAAAAAAAAAAAAAATCTGCATCAAAGACTGCCAGTTGCATAGGAGTCAATACGGGGTGGGGGGGGGGGAGAGCAGCAATGGGAAGCCGTTCAAACCAAAGAAATCAGGTCCCATTCCTCGAAGGAACACCCTTACTTGCCAGATTGATATCTTAGGGACTTTGACATACTCCATGATCTAATTTCCAGTGGATGGAGTGACTACCAATGGAAGCCTAGTTAAAACAGGACTAATGATGAAATCTAACTCGTAGGAAAGTTCAGTAATCCCTATAAGCAAGGCTAAGAGGAAGCATTGGGAATTATTATAATCAAAACTAAGTGCTAAACCCACAAGGCTCATACTGGAACTTAAAAAAAAAATTAATTGGCTTAGCACTTCTTTTTGATTATAATAATAATTAAAAAAATTAATTTTTCAGATTAGCCCTTAAGCCTTGCAAAGGTTCTGTATTCACATGAAAGCATTAAACTGGAAGGGGAGGGGTAGTTTATAGTGCCTGGAGGTTCAGGATGGCTCAATATAAGGAGGGTAGGCAATTGATTGGCAGGCAATGGCTTGTGCTACACAGGCCATCCTATGTACAACAGGTAACAGGCAATGTTAGTTTCAAGGTGAGGAATGTAAAACAGTATTTATTGGGTTAAAGAATGTTTTTTACCAGAAATCTTATTAAACCCATCAAAAGCAAGCAAGCAAATTAGATGGTGCTGACATGCACTCGTGCCAGGATTCTAGAATTGTTAAAAGTATTGTAAAGCCTTGCTATGATTGCTCAACACCCCTCTGAAGGAAGGGTGTTAATGTTGCAGTTTTATAACTAGTGTAAAGCACCCCTTTGGCCAGAGTGATGGAGGGAATGGTGATGAAATTCTTTTTTGGGCCACCCTGCCTTGGTGGGAGTCAGCCGATGTGTTGATAAAAAAAATAAAAGTGAGGTTCCTTGATGCTGATGAGTAGCTCTAGGTAAGGAACTGTGCAAATTTCTCTGATGTACTAGCTGGAATGCCTTCTGTTTCCCAGGTACTACGATCCCTATGGGTTTAGCACTTCCATGCCTGTAACAATTGTGCTTGTTAGGCCAGATATGAGCCACCCAGTCTACATTATAATAACCATTATTATTATTATTATAATCAAAAAGAAGCGCTAAGCCACAAGGACTATACAGCGCTGCAGGGCAGGAAGGAAGCGAGGGCATCAGGTGGCAAAAGGGAGATGGATGAGTAATAGGTTACGGATAACAGCGGGGCAGTGGATGGTGAAAGGGTAAAGGGCAGCAAGAGACTGAACTAGAAAGGGCTGAGGGGAGTGCGAAAAGTATCATCAGAGTTTGTGGAGTAAATCAGTCGTTGTCAAGAAGTCAATGAGAGAGTCAGGATTAAAGGAGGGTCCATCACCAAGAAGGGAAGGTAAAGAGAGAGTAGTAGAACGAAGACGACGTTGGAGGTAAATTCTGCGTGCTCGTTGATAGAGAAGGCAGTCTAACAGAATGTGGCTAATCGATACTGGAACTTGACACTGCTCACAGAGAGGAACAGGGTGCCTCTCCATGAGATACCCATGAGTAAGACGAGTGTGGCCAATGCGAAGGCGGGAGAGAGTGGTCTCCCAACCTCGGCACTGATGACAAGAAGACGGCCAGTAACCTATGCTCGGTTTAATAGAATGAAGTTTGTTACCGAGCAGAGTTGACCAACGTTGTTGCCAACGGGTGCGAAGGTGGGTAGCTATTGCAGCAAAATAGTCCAGAAATGGAACACCTCGATAGGAAATTGGTAGGTCATGTACTGCTGACCGCGCAGCAGTGTCTGCCTGTTCATTGCCCTGTACGTCGACATGACTAGGGACCCAACAAAAAACAATATCTTTATGTTTGGTAGAGATACGGCGTAGCCAAAGTTGGATACGGAGAACTAGGGGATGAGATGTATCAAATTTTCGTATAGCCTGTAGAGCACTAAGGGAGTCTGAGACTACTACAAATGATGAAACAGGCATAGATGCGATACGAATAAGTGCTGCAAGAATGGCATACAGTTCAGCAGTAAAAATGCTAGCTGAAGATAGTAAATGCCCCCGTACGACGCTGTCCTGAAACACTGCTGCGAATCCGACGCCGTCTGA